>NC_056725.1:1697005051-1697107551 GCF_019279795.1 Protopterus annectens | reverse complement strand
GCTGAGTCTCGTTATGGTGGCTGCCAGAAAAGCAATTGCTAGAAAATAGAAATCCAAACCTAGCTATACTAGAAGTTCTTATTTTAGTAACAGAGATAAAAGAACTGGAATTGGAACCTTTAGAAGAGGGTAGGAGCAAATTACATAGAAAAAAATGGAAGTTGGGGAACAATACATGTGGGATGTGAATGAGTTATGTAATGTTTGACAATGAAAGGATAGATTATAAGTGATGTATAATGTTTGCAACTAAAATGATGTCAATACGATTTGTTTTTATTGATATAAATGTATGACTGCATATTTCATATGTGATAATTTAATAAAGATGTTTCTTGTTTAAAAACAAAGATGATTTGGTGTTGGTTTTTGGATTGATTCTTGTTACTTTATACCCTGACCGGACATTGTGTTGCAAGCCCAATGAGTGTGAGTGCTTTGTAAGCCTGGATGTTTTGAAGTATCTGTTTAGTAGATAGCCTGGCATGCTTTACTTACCACCCTTACGAAACATGCTGATGTTTTATTTTATTTATTTATTTTGTCACGCAGTCATTTTGTGGATGAACGTATTTTAAATGTGCTTGAAACATATTTTACACACAACTTGTTAGCCAGTCAGATTTTTGTTTTTTTTTAACCAGTTTTAATTTAATTTAGATATTTATTACCAGGTAAGAGATTAATACTTAAATCCTTTTTATCCATGACCAGGCCATAAGGGCAAGGGGAAACAAATATATATTGACAGATTAGAGTAAGCGTTAGCCAGCAAACATTTGGGAAGAAGGAAGAAACTGGAGTACCTACAGAAAATTCGCAGATACAACATGAGCATGCAAACCCCACACAGATAGTAACTAGAAGTCAGGCCCAAACCACAAACCTGGACACTTTAAGACAGAGATCTTAACACTGAGCCGGTTCTGCTGCTTAAAGCCACAGTGCTGCCATTTTCATTAATATACGTATGCGTATCTGCTTTTTTTTTCTTTAGGATGGTGCTTATATGTGGTGGAGGGGTGATGCACATATGCAAAGCTATCACTTGTCTATAGGACCACAGTGAACTCTGTCTTTCTTGCTGCAGTACCTCTCACTGCATTGAACAACTGTTTCATTAGACAACTGCAGTATACAGTATAGCTTTCTTGGAAAAAATGCATCATTCTTATTCATAAACACATTCTGCGTATGAATTGAGTATCACCTGACTTCTTGGTGCACAGTAACCTATCATGTCTGCAGTAGTAGTAGTATATAGTTCTCTCTGAATCAAGATATGGCCTTTTTCCTGCAATTTTCAGTGCAACAGCTTCACCCACCTTGGACCACATGCCTGAATCTATCCCAAAGAAAATAACCAAGACGTGGACTACAATGCAGTTGTTCTGGGATAAAAAATGTATCACATGTCTGGGAATAAGAATCCCTTAGGAATTATTTGCAGTTGTTAAACACTGCCAGTCTCAAGAAACTCTTCCTTGTTTACCACCAGTTGGCAAAAAGCTCTGTACCTCTCTAAGCTACTGTTTTACTAATGCATAATAAGGTGAATGGAAGGGTTTGACTGCACCAACCGAGACCAGTTGTAAGTCTCCCAATTGTTTTCTACAACTCCATTCGTAACCCCACACCCACCCACAAACACAGACACACACACACACACACACACACACACACACACACACACACACACACACACACACACACACCCACAAACACAGACACACACACACAAACACCTGTCCTTATACTGCCAGGATGAATGTTAGCAGATTGCACCAGTGACGCTCATTTTCACTACCTTTCTGGTTCGCACATTCCTCCCACTCAGTACAGGGTGACCTGGACCACCCACCTATCTACAGATAAGTCACTCATTTCCTGCACTTAACAGCAATATGCTACAACTTACCAGAGTTCAGGCTGCTATTGGACAGCTTTTTCCAATGTGCTCTTTTATGGGGGCTTTTCTAATAAAGGGACAACTAAGATGGAGTTTGCCATATCTGTTCATTCTTACCCTCCTCCTCCAGACACTAGTAGCCATGATAGCAGTCATACCACTGCAGCTTGCCCTTGAGTGATGCTGTTGCTGTTTCTGACTGCTGCTGCCATGGCAGTTACCCAGAGCCTACTGTAATGAAAAGACTCTGCACCGTCATCACCACAGACTGTTCATAGAGTCAGAGGGACAGCCATTAACAAATACAAACAAAACAACAACTGGTTTATTATCTATCTCCATTGTATACCTTGCCTGACTTCAGTTTCCAAGCACCCTTTGTGCAACCTGTATTATAAACAAAATTACTGAAAAGCTACATGTCTTTGAGCTGTTAATTTTCCCAATAAATGTCTCCTTTATAACTGCAAAACATTTACTGAATCTTAAAAATGCCATTTGCTACATTTATAGCATGCACAGAAGAAACAGTCACTTCATATGTCAGGGGACCAAGATACTGACATATGAGGCTACAACACATTCACTGTATGTATGGCCATAATGTGGGGTGTTTTCAGCATTTTCTTGAGGTTCTCATTATGTTCATGTTGAAGTCTGCCTCATTAATTAAGGGTGAAACTATACAAAACGTGCTGGGATTATAATTTTGAAAAACAACTGAAGAATCACCATTTGGGACATAGCTGTGCAAATACAATTTATTATTATTATTATTATTATTATTTATTTTACATTTGGTTACCGGGAAAGTCCAATGGGACACAGGTCCCTTTTCAGCAGAAGCCTGGGGAGAAAAGCTCCACATTTATGAAACAGTACATAGGAAAATAACACGATATATATTCTAATGAAGGACACATATAAATTATACACAACTGCTAATACAAACACCTTACATAGGTTCATAGGTTCATACTAGGCTATCTGCCCGAGGGCATTTATAAGCCTAGCCCATAGTTTTGTGGCTTGTTTGCCACCCCTTTAGTTTGAGAAACTATGGAGATTATTTTGCTGTGCCTCTGTGCTCTCTGCAGTGACACTGAGGAGTCCCCTGGGGGGTGTATCTGCGATCTCCCATCCATTGGTCAAGATCCTCTTGAAAGGCCCCAGCAGGTGCTCTGCCTTACATAATGGGTAATGAAGGTCTTCTAACTATTTAGGCAATATGAGTGTCAAATGAAAGGCTACTGTCAACCTGGGGTTCCAAGGTCCCTAATAACTTGTTCCACAGCCTCCAGCACATCCTATGATCCTATTAATAAGCACATCCTATTAATAACCGTGTGTGGCTCTAAGTCTCCCGCCCTTTTCTGAGGATCTAGATTTTTGAGATGAAACATTTCATCTGTCTGGGTGTGACACTTGGGTCAGTATCTGAGCAGCCAGTCACAGAGGGGCAAGCGGTAAGCAATAGATATTGGTGTTTTTTAAACAGCATTTTATAAAACTTTTTTTTTTTGGTATCCTTTTTTGAGGAACTTTGTGGCCTCCTCCAGCTGCAAGTGTCAGGTGGATACATTCGATGCACTTGTGTACTGGTCATCGTCCACGATGGTGATGAGGGTGAGGAGACTATGTTCCTGATGGGATGTGTCCTCCCTTCATGATAAGGTGGGGGCAGGTGAAGGTCTTCTAACTAAACTACTTTAGCAATATAGTGTCAAAATGAAAGGCTACTCAACCTGGGTTCCAAGGTCCCTAATAACTTCTTCTGTGTTCAGGGGATTGCCACTTATATGGTAGCTAGGGTAACCTTATTTTTTCCCAAAGGGTATGACTATGTATTTCTTGGCATTTAACTTTAGGCCATGGCTCTGGCACCAGTTATCCATTTCTGTGAGACCCTTCTGAAGGATATCTGTGTTGGATGTGTTTTCAACCACGGCGCCAGTTTGCAGTCATCTGCAAACTTTGTCCATAACCCTCCTGTGTTTGCTTGTACTTCAGAAAAGTAGATGCCAAACAAGAGTGGCCCAGGACTGACCCTGTGGGACACCACTTGTGACAGGCTTTGAGTCTGACATGGCGCCAGCAACTCTGACCCTGTGGGTTCTGTCACTCAGCCAGTTTGCAACCCATCTTGTAATGTATGGGTTTACATTTAAGTTGATGAGTTTTTCAATGATACCCGAGTGAGGTATTGTATCAAAAGCCTTCACCAGGTCTAGGTAGGCTGTATGGACTGCCTTTCCCTCATCAATGGCCTTGGTGACTGTTTCGAAAAGTCAACCAAGTTTAAAAGGCATGATCTGCCTTTGACAAAGCCAAACTGGGTTGGATCCAAAGTCTGCAAGTTCCCTATGTCTTTATTTATGAGATCCATTATGATCCTCTCCATGGCTTTGCAGATAAGGCTTGTCAAGCTAATGGGACGGTAATTTCCAGGGTCGGTGGAGGCACCGCCTTTGTGGAGTGGGACCACAGTCGCTGCGCCACCCCTGGGTAATGATTCAGAGGTGAGACTAAGATTAAACAGCTGTCCTAACTGTGGGTTTAATTCCTCGTTGAGTTCATGGAGCACACAGCCGGGACACCATCAGGTCCCATGGATGCTGTGTTCTTTGCCTTGGAGAGAGCAGTTCTCACCTGGGTGTTAGAGATGTTTGGGGGGCTACAATCATTTGGCATAGATATCTCTCCTTTAGGGGAGGGGAGAAGTTTGCACTGAACCTGTCAGCCAGTATGTTGGCAATGTCTGTAGGATCAGTAATCTTCACATCATTTTGAATTAATTCTGAGCATATCTGGGAGTTTCCTCCTAGGTTTCTGACATAGCTAAAGAATGCCTTATGGTTGTCTTTAGAGTCCTTAGCTATTTTTTTCTCAAAATTAGCTTTGGATGATTTTATGAGAGCTCTTAGCTTTTACTTATAGTGATCAGCGGTGTCTTACCTTTTAAGGATTTTGCTCTATCTTGTAGTAGCTTTCTCCTTTTGTTGTAGAGTTTGTTTATGGCTGGGGTCCACCAGACTGGACGATTGCCTTTGGTACAAAGAGTCTTTGTTTTGCTTGGGATTACCTGATCCATGCAGCCCTGCAGGTGCTGGTAGAAGGCATTTGTAAGTGATTCAGCGGTTTGAGTAATGTTAACCGCCAGCTCAGGGGCCTTAAAGGAGACCACACTAGTCTTTAGAAGTGTGAAGTCGGCTTTCGAGAAGTTCGCTACTGTGGTCTTTTCATTTCGGTGGGGCGGGATGAGGACCTCCAGCTAGATTAGTTTGTGATCAGATCTCACCAGTGAGGGGTATACTTCGGCGTTGAACATTGTGCTCCCATGTTCGTGATGATGAGATCAAGTATGTTTTCTCCTCTTGTGGGGATGGTGACTAGTTGTTCCATGGCATTTGAGTTTATGATTTCCAGAAACTTTTGGGCTAGAGTGTTAGGGCTTGAGTAGTGTTCCCAGTCTATATTAGGGTAGTTGAAGTCACCTAGTATGATGGTGTTCGAGATACATTTATCCCTCCAGTGTTTTCAGGAAGGCCATATGAGGTTCCTGAGTTAGGGTGGCCTGTAACATGCTACAAATTGCAGAGCAGTCTTGCCTATGGTTAATTGCACCTGGATGGTTTCCGATGCATCGTGCAATGCCACCAATCTTGAGGTGTGGGTGTCCTTGATGAATATGGATACCCTCCTCCTTTCTTGGTATTGTCCGGTTTTGGGGCCGAACGCATGATATGAGGTAAAACCTGATAGTGCTGGGGTGCTCTCAGGAGCCTTGAACCAGGTTTCTGTCACAGCACAGACATCGATGTTCTCCATACTAAGAAGGGCCTCGAGTGTGTGCATCTTGAGGTTGAGACTTCTGGCATTGAGCAGCATTACCCTTAGTTTTTCTTTGTTTTGTTCTAGGGTGGTAGGTTTAGAATTTGAGCCTTGCCTAAAAAGGCACTATGGGGTGGCAAGAGCCTTTGCCAAAATCTGGAATCCCAGGGTGACAAGTGCAAGCCGTCCCTTGGGCAGCGTGGCTTGTCCAGCATGTCATCCCAGGCAGACAGACATTGGATCCCCTTTGAATGACACCAGAGTTTAAGCCAATTGTTAAAGCTGATCATCTTATCTCTGTATTGTGGCATCATTCTTGGTGAAGGTAGGATACTGCTCAAGGTCAGGGTCATACCTGCTTGGGCTACATAATCAGAGAGCTCCTCTATGTCTCTTTTCATGTAGTCCAAGGAGGTACATCTCAGGTCGTTAACACCAGCGTGGACAATGATTGAGTCGTACTTGTACCTGCTGTTGAGAGACCTGAGTGCATGCGTTATGTGGTGGATTCTAGCACCTGACAGGCAGCTTACTGTGACCTTCTCCTTACTCAGTCTGGTGAGCGAGACGTCAGTGTGTCTGACTATGGAGTCACCAATGACTAGTGTGTCTGGCATTGTGTTTGGCCTTAAGGGCTGTGACTGCTTGACACTCTGACTAGTAATTCGTCGGCCATTTTGGGTCATTTCCTGTTTTTTCCAGCCCCCTGCTATAAAGCACGCTTTGGCAGGCTTTTCTGGCATTAGAGAACTAGGCATAGCTCCTCGTGGTCCCCTGCAGAGTTCCTAAGCCAGCAGACAGCAGAAAAAGCAACTTTCTTGATCATAAGTATTTTTTAAACTTTTTAGTTTGCATTTTTCGATCTTTTGAGCTTTTCGACTACTGTTTGTGCCTATATTACTGTTTTATTACCTTATTTTCCTGTTTTTGTGAGCTTACATTGTTGATTGCACTTGTGGGCTAAAGTATTGCTTAAACAAACAGGCTAATACACTCAAGTGTACCAGCCTTTGATAGCAATTTAGTCAAAAACAAAGCATTTACTGCATTTTTTTCTGTCTGTTTGCAAAAAAAAAACAAAAAAATATTTCTCCTTTCCTAAACTTTCCTAGTTAGTTGTTCCAGTGATCAGATTTTGCTGATCCCTGGGCTTTGTATTTGGTTTCTGTGTTCCTCCATTTTCTTGTGTGGCCAGAGGTAGTTTCTTTACTCACCAGTGGGAGTGGGGAGTACTGAGCTGCTTGTTTGTCCTCAGAGGAGTGGTTAGAAGCAGCAACTAGTAATTCGTCGGCCATTTTGGGTCATTTCCTGTTTTTCCAGCCCCTGCTATAAAGCACGCTAGCTCTTTAGCTGATGAGCTGAGCTGCTACCGTGCACACTAGGGCAGTGCCGGTTAATCAGATTTAAACTATTAGGGCTACCTAAAGTCCACTCTTCAAATTTTCCTTAAAACTACCTTCCTCAAAGTATACTACTGTTCTATTTAGTGTATCCTACAACTATAAATTATCTCTACTTGACTCCCAAGTAGACTATTCTCTATCTGTATAGCAAAGCACTTGCTCCTACAGTACTTATCACCTCGATACAGCACTCTTGTTATAGAAAGTACCCCAAAAAGCAAACCCCATTTCTCGGTCACCCACATCCCCAGAACCTTTTCTTATGTTTTTCTGTCTATTCCTTCTAGCATGTCGAGGATCAGTTGCTAATGTCCTCTCCTGCTCAGCTGGTGAACCTGGGAATATTGAAGCAATGTTACAATTGCCTCATGTACACAGACAACCCTCTCCTCCTCCCACAAAACACAAATACATGCAACTATACGGCCAAACTGGAGGCTGAGCTCTCTCAACATAGGACTGGCATGACCAGACAGGAGGAGAAGGTAACCACACACACTATAGACCCAGTCTCACATAATACCATCACAACCTCAAATCATACACATAAACACACAAAGACATACTCGGAGGCTCTGATCAAAAATCTACCAAAACAGCAGAGGCCACCAAAGCAGACACCCAAACAGCCTTACAGTTCTTGATAAGCATACACAGACACTAATACATACAATTGAACAATTCTGGTGTAAGTATTGTGATACAGAAGAGTGGGAAGTTTTGAGCTGTACATACTTAAGAAGTGTATGAGAGATGTAGAACAGTACATATTTTACTAGTTACAGAGAGATGTAGAGCAGTTCCAATATAAAATGAGTCAGAGAATCAAACTAGAGGCATTAGATGAATATTGTTAACACAAGGGGAGTAGTGTCACCTTGTGTATGCAACTGCTAAGAAAGGTGACAAAGAATAAGAACAATCCATTGATAGCACGGTACATTCACTGATGAATTTTGGAAAAGAGGGGGAATATTGGATTAGCCGGGACTGGCGCAAGAACAGACCCATGCATCGGCTTAGTGAGCTTTTAGTATTTTTTTTTAAATTGTGTTAAGGAGGATGTGGTTGTTATTTCAGAGGGCATAGTATGCCATTTTTTGGCTATGTAAATTTGAGAAGAGGGATGCACCAGCTGTATTACTGCCTTTGGTTACATCAAGTAGGATTTTATTACTGGAATGTAGAACCCTATTACTGGTGTAGGTATGTAGTAGATTTTGTAGAGCTGGGGTTTTCTGAGGGTGGTACAGAATTTTATGGGCTAGTGTAAGTTGGTTGTAGAGGAGAAGTTGAGGTAGTTCAAGTCAGTTAATCTGTCATAGGACTAGGTAGTGGTTTGAGCTATAAAGAGAATCAGTTGTGAACCTGGCAATTTTATTGTAGCAGGAGTCCAGTTTAGCTATGTTGGTCTTTCTAAGATTAGTGAGGAGTGTAGAAGCATAGAGAAGTGCTGAGATGAGGTGTGTTTGTGCAATTGTGGCCTTTGTGTTTTTTGTGAGAAATTGTTTATTTCTGTATAAGACACACAATTTTCTGCATACCTTCTTTATGGTAAGGGAGATGTAGATATCAAATTTCATGTTACAGTCAGTTTCTACCCTTAATAGTTTGGTATGAGTGAGAGAGGAGATAGCATTATTTTGGATATGATATTAATGGGAGTGTAGGTGATGTACATACATACATACATACAAATATTTCAAGCACGGAATTAATGCCCTTTTAGCTTGTCAATAAACTAAAACACTTTTTCCCATAATAAGTGTCCAGGCTGTACTTGAAAATATCTAAACTAGTACTTGCTTTAATGTATTTAGGTAGTCTGTTCCATGCATCAGCTACTCTGTCAGAGAACTAATTAATACACTTCTCATTCTTAGAGAATCTTCTGCATAAGTTGTCTGATGATTCTCTAGTACTTTTTGATAACCCCAAACATTCCCAGAGATAGCTGTTTCTAAATGCCCTATATACCTGAATGAGATCTCCTCTTAGATATCTGTAAGAGACACTGTACAAATTCAGATATTCTAGTCTTTCATAATAACTTATATTTTCCCATCCATGGATGCCCTTGGTATATTTCAACTATACTCTTTCCAGATTACTCATGCTTGATTTCTTATAGGGTTTCCATATTGTTATTCCATACTCAAGTTTGGGTATAATGTAACTAACCAACAATTTCATTATTTTTGATTTCCTAGACTTTATAAATCTTTTTATATAACCTATAGTTCTATAACTATCATTAACCAATTGGTTGACATGATTAGAAAAACTCATAGATGAATCTATCCATATACGCAGATCCATAAACGAGTCTACAGTTTCAATCATTGTGTGCTATATTAATATTCACCTTTCAATTTATGCCTCCCAAATCCCATATGTTAAGTTTTTGATGTATGTATCAGCATATTATTCTCCTGTACCCAAGTGGTCAATTTAGTCAAGTTATTTTGCAGACATGCCTTACCTGTAACACATGTAATCAGTTTGCCCAATTTCAGGTCATCTGCATATAGACTGTAGAACACCTCAGATGAAAACTTTAGGTCTGAAAGATACAATATAAACAAGTAAGGACCTAGGACAGAGCTCTGTGGGCCACCCTGACTGTAACCAAGGATTTCACATGTCCAGTGGCTGTATGATACTTGCCATGTCCTATTTGTAAGCCATACACCTATCCATCTTATCAAGAGTACACCAATACGTAGTTGTACTAATTTATTGATCAGTGTTTTTTGTATGACCCTGTCAAATGCTGAAGTTAAATCTATATAAATTACATCAAAGCACAATTTTTCATTCATGATTGTTATTATATTGTTATAGAACATCATGTAACAGGTGATAATAGATCTGTTTTCAACACATGCATACTGATATATGGTTTCAAGTCCCAACCTATCCAGTTCTGACAATAACGTATCCAATATTACCTTCTCCATTAGCTTTCCACAACATGAAAGTAGCTTTAAGGGTCTGTATGACTGGGTTTGTCCTACTCCCCTTTCCCTTAAAGACAGGCTTAATAAGTATATGTCTCCAATCTTGAGGACTCTCCCTATATTTATATGACCTAGTGAATAATAGATATAATGGTACTGTAAGTTCTTGCTGAAGTGTTCGCAGGTTATTGTTACTAATTTCATCTCCTCCCTGTGCTTTGTTTGGATCCTGTTTGCGCAGTTCTTTTTCAATATAATCTAATTTGACTCCAGTATCTGGAGTTAACTAGATGTCACTTGGACAACTTATCACCCCTTTTGTGGAGCCAAACTAATTTGCATAAGATCTATAATATGTTGTGTCTGAGAATAAATTTTAGAATCTGCATACAGTTTATCAATTTGTGTGTCTTTACTCCTTCCACATCTTATGTATCTATAAAAAGGTTTCCTATTATGCTCAATATCCTTATATAAATTTTCTTCAAATGTTTCTTGATCTTGTCTCACACTGTGCATAACCTGTTTGTCCAGCTTGTTTATTTCAGTTTTCAAAGTTGTAGTTTAACCTCTCTTCAATTTCTTATATTTTTTGTCTCTCACCTTAATCAGATTTATTTATTTATTTATTTATTTAAATTTGTTGACCGGGAGTGTCCGACTGGACGTAGGTCCATTTTCAGCGGAGGCCCGGGGAGAAAAGCTCCACAGTAAAATAAAGACAGTAGTTACATTGGATTACATAGCGATTAACAATTTAACATAGCAATTACTTAAACATATTTACAGATGAAGAACATAGTACATCAGTAGACAACTAGAATCTTTATCTGTGAAGTACATAACAGACATTAACAAATGTTACAATGAGAAGTTCCTGCTGTATAATAAGTACTAGGCGTATGAGCATCTGAGCTTGCTATAATCAAGGTAGTTAGTGGAGTGGAAAGAAAGGTAGTGGTTGGATGGGGTGGATGATATTAGAGTGGGAGATACCTTGTTCTTATGGAAATATATCCCCCTGATGTTGTATGCCTAGATCCTGATGTTAAATATTATTTGATTTTATGCACTCAATTTCTCTTTCAAAACTTTCTACATTTCATCTGCAGTTTTTCCACTGAACACCTCACTCCAGTTAGTTTTACACAGTGACTGTTTTGCTTCCATATGAACTGTAATTAACCTTCTGTGCATTGGCTTAGATTCAGTTTGGCAGAATTATCTAGCAACAAATTAACCTTTGTAATCCCATGATCACTGCACATCAGTGGTGGTAAAACTTGATTTGAAGTTACAGTAATTTCTTTGGGAACACAAACAATACCCGGGATTCACAACGCTGTAATTTCCATGCAGGAACAGTGTAACTGCTCCTGCATGGAAAATGGCCACTTTGAGATCCACGTTCCTGAACGGAAAGCCATGTGGGATGCTAATGAACTCATTTTCTGGTGATAACCATGCAAATGAGCCCGATTGGTGATCCAGCAAAGCGGCATGCTCCGTGCTGGAACAGTGTAACTTGCAGAAATGTATTCGGTTAGTAACTGAATACATTTCTGCAATCTACACAAAGGAGCCATGTCAGCACTCCAGAAAGCATGTATTAAATAGGTTTGCATACCAATGGACAAATATATGCCCATTGGCATGCAAAACCACTCAAAAATAATAAAATAGGAAATTTAATTAATGTTGGCCGAACTCGGCCATTGAGTGCAGGGGATGTGGTACGCTAGTGTGAGGGGGTAGTACAAGTAGAAATGGGGGGTGAACCTGCAGTAGAACTACTTTCTGCATTTTGCCATTATAGTCAATGGCATGCAGAAAGTAAACATAGGCAGGGAACAGTGGTTGCTAAGGGGGAAGGCTTGGGAATAGTGCAGTAACTAGGGCTTAAGGCAGAGGGGTATTCTAATGAGGGGACTTATACTGAATCACAATGTGAACATGAAAATTTGTAAGTGTCAGACTGCACCTAACTGTGTAGGTGCTCTAACACCATCTTGTAGGCAGCAGGAGCAAGGAACATGAAAAGGGGGTGTGTCATGCTTGCTGGAAGCACACTGGAGCCCTGTTTGCTGGTGTCTGCTTAGCTAAGCACAGCTAGGAGAGTGGGTGTGTCTGAGGTTGTGTACTCATACTCCTTGAACTGAAGAGAGTGTGCACATGCAGGGGAGGGACAAATCTTGCTGTTTACACTACCAACAGGCTTGAAGAGGAAGGGTACAAGGAAAATGCAAAGGAAGTATCAGAACAAGGGAAACGCTGTACAAATCAGCAATATGGGAGTCTGCAACCCATAATTGGTCAATGAAAACACTCAAATAATACAGCTGACAGGTGGCTGCAGAGCTGAAGATGGGAGGACATGTAAAATAGAATTAAAGGGCAACAGCACAAAATAAATGTGAACTGATGTAGAAATCACTACTATGGGAGTCTTGCAACTCAGAATGGGCCCTGCAAATATAATACAGCTGGCAGTTAGCTGCAGAGCTGTAAATGGGAGGAGATGCAAATAAAAATTAATTACAAAAAGGGCAACAGCAGAATAAAGCAATCATCCACAAATCACCAGTAATCTTTCTAACACTCACAGTGGCTAAATCCAAGCCATGAGCAAGTAAGCTGGCAGCTGGAATGAATCAGAAACAGCCAATCTGACAGGCAGCAGTAGCAGCACACCACTATAAAGTATGGAAACACCCCTCAGTCTGCGTTTCCCCACAATCTCTGCATCTTTGGAGTAAGCCTGAGAATTTTAACCGACAAAATGCTAGGGGCTGTCATTGCTCTGATACATCAGTATGTGCTGGAGGCTGAAGGTGGTGAGGAGGATAATGCTGCCAACCACCGCAGACTCAGCAGGAGGAGGAGGAGAGTGTTCACAACCAGGGTAACCTATCAGGAGCTACATGATCTGGAGATTGTAGAGCATTACAGGGTGGACAGGGACATACCTCAGCAAATTGTGGAGCTGTGCCGGCCTCGCCTCACATCCAGAACAAACAGAGGGGAACCCATCCCAGTGGATACTAAGATATGTGTAGCTTTAAGAATACTAACTACAGGCACTTTCCAAAGACCTACTAGGGATATCATGGGGGTGTCACAGGCATCTGCATCCAGAGTTCTCCATCAGTTCCTGGATGCCATGCTACCACATGTCCATGAACACATCTACTTCCCCATCACCTGTAAGGAATTGACCAGCAATATGTGTCTCTTCCACCGTGTAGTTGAATACCCACAGGTACTGGGTGCCATAGACTGCACGCACATCCACATCAAAGCACCACCTGGTGAGCAGGGTAGGGTCTACATCAACCGCAAGGGCTTCCCCTCCATCAACTGCCAGGTTGTGTGCGATGCCCAGGGCTTTATCATGTAAGTGTGTGCTGACAGCCCTTGAAGCTATCACGACTCTCACTTCTGGCATTCCTCACAGCTATATCAGGGGGATTGCCAGGGGGGACATCCCAATTGGCCATCTAGTGGGGGATGCTGGCTACGCACTGCAGCTGTGGCTGATGACACCCATCAGAAATGCACACACACCCGAAACAGTAACGCCATAATGAGGCACATGCACAAACCAGGATCATTATAGAGTGTGTGTTTGGGATGCTCAAGTCACAATTCCGCTGCCTTGATATATCCAATGGAGCCTTGCAGTACTCTCCAGCTACATGTGGACAAATGTTCATAGTATGTGCCATGCTACACAGTATGATCCTGCGGAAACAGTTGCAGCAGGAACAACATGGGGAGCGGCACACAGCCCCCCACTATTGCCATGGTCACCACAGGCACAGAGGGACTTGAAGGAGAAACTTCCTGAGCCTGTCCCTAGAGGCAGACAGAGGCATGCCCAGTATGCCTATGATTTGGCAAAGAGGCACACACACTGACACTGTAGGGACCCATGGACTGATACCTCTCTCCGACTCTCACATACAGTAAATGGGAATCCAAACATGACACTACCTGTACTTTACCATGTATAGGGAGTGTACTGCATGCATCCCACATAGTCAGCCCTCCAGCACCATCCTCAGTACCACCCCAGACACAAGGTAAGTCACCCTTACTATCAATTACTGAATGGAGTAGTACATTCTGATAGTTATATCTATGCTATGGATGCAAGCATCCAAGGGAATTGGTTGGCCAAATAGGTTATCAGCAGATAGCTGACAGCTATATGGGACAACATGAAATCCATAACAAGTACTGTTGTCACCATACTAGGCAGTAGTACTCAAGGTGACAACTCCCCCTGCAGTACATGTGGTGACTCGACTAACTGTGGGTGTCCACAGGTCACACACATGGCTGTCAGTGAGCATTCCCATACACACACACACCCCCATCCTCACCTAGCAGGACAGGTGTAGATGACTGGAAATAAATGTCGGGCAAAGCTCCACAAATGCTGGAAATGGTGAACAGCCCCCCTACAGACCTACACAGACATACTACAACAGGTCTGGCAGTTGCAGTATAGTTCTGAAGAGTAAGAAGTCTGAAACTGAAATGTATGCCATTACAATCTAACTTATGCACTTTACTGATATGCCTCCAGTCCGCAAGACAGAGCACAATACAATATTAAATGGAAGCAAACAGAGTTATAATTGAAATACCAATGCAGTCAGTGCAAATGTGTAAAGTTGTCAGGTGTGCCCCCCCCAATCCCATGTATAAATGGCAGTAACATGTAAGTTTGTAGAGTAATATCAGTGGAGCACAGATTGTCTGAGCTGTCCCAATTAACATGATAATTGGTGTATGTCCACTATATGCAGGGGTCAGTGTGCCATTTTTTTGTCAGTGTTTAATATTGTCTGAAAGTGGACAGCATGTAGGCCTGGATGTTGTGTCTCAGTTGCCTAGGTACAGACCTGTGGTTGACAGGGCCATTTTCCAACAACTACAGTGCCAACCAATCTGCTTCTTAGCTACACGTATGTTATTAGTTGTACACACTCACTGTCCAGATGTCAATATGTGTCACTGTCAGAAAGCTGGACAGGCTATGAACAGAGGTCCAAATACAGAAACAGTACACAGGTGGAAGTACTCTATGCAGTGCTTAGAAAGTAACTATGAACTGCACACACCTTTGGAATTAAATATAGAGATTAGCATCACATAACTTGTCTATCTAATATGGAATACTGGCTGTCTGCCCAATCACACTGGCAGCCCACATAAACCACAGTTATAAAGTAATAACACACTGCTGATGTCCATATACAAGGCAGGAGAAGGAGAAGGTCCCAGTCATGTCTGTGAGTCTGGTGCCATAAGCTTCCATATCACATATGCACTCAGTCCACACACACACCCCCAACAGCCACAGGTATTTCATCAGTCATATCCTTGCAGTTGGGAATGATTACAGAATCAGCACACTTCTTTTATGGAATACACACAGGATGCAGCATGCTGAAATGGTGTCCAGTGCAGGTGTGTCCCTAGCCATAAGCAGCACCCTGCACACATCCAGACTGATGCATCACTATGAACTAGAAGGACTGCCAGGAACACCTCACCCACTTGCCCATGTCACCCCAGGGGAATCCACTGGCTCGCAGCCTGGTAACGTATGAGTGACAAAATGCAGTGACCTGCATCACTCTCATGTTGCCTACAGGCCCTTGGCAAATGCCCATGACTCATCCATAGTGCCATCATATGCTTCACCCATCATGCCATCATATGGAATGTCATAGGGTCCTAACTAACAACATAACACATTGAGCAAAAAACAAATGCAAGGCCATGCTGACAAATGCCAGTAACATGCCTCTCCATGTCTTAGTGCAAGAATTGTGGACCAAGACATAAATACTGCTGTGATAAAGGTCAAACTATAGAAACACTTCTGATATATTGCTCCCATACTGTTGGGAAGAGGATATAATTACAGGGAGGCATAAAAGCATGGATATCATGGTGTGTGTGAAGTCTGAAAATCAAATGTCTGCTCATACTTCCCCCTGACTGCAAACCCGTGAATGCATAACGACAAACCTGCTTGTAAACCACAATGTGAAGTGAAATTGACCAGATATGAGCCCTGCCCTTGGATAACCTGGTCAAATCTGTATAGCTGAGAGGTATGCCCACAGCAGGATATGGCCATTGAGTTAAGTTGAGAAATACACAGGAAGGGGATCCCCAGCCAGCATAGCACCAAGGTGCTGGGCCATTTACACAGACTCATCACTCAATTGTCTGTGGCCACCCCTTCACAATGGCAGGATTGTGCCACAATGTCTAGTCTTTGCCTCACAATATTGGTCTCGCTGCATTGGTCTTGTATTTCCCTGTTAAACAACTGTGATCAAACAATGATATCTGTCAGTAGTTGATGACACAATACATTACACTGTAAAACAGTACATATGTCCAAAAGTCTATGCTAAAATAGAACACATTACACGAGCAACACAGACAGTAAAAGGAAACTTAGTTGCACACAGTGTCCCCACATGTTTGGACCAATTGTGTCTCCATATTGGCAACCTATCTACAGATATCCTGCAAAAATAGCTTGCTAGGTGTAGCTGTAGCACACAAAAGCCTGGACTGGAGTACAACTCTCCCTGGAATGGATTCTCACAAGCAGTATAGAAGGTCATACTGGGCATGCTCCTACACTCAGAGAAATAAAGCGCATGTCTGACACCACAGTGGACCATAGATATCTGTTATCTGCAGATGTCTATGCACACACACCAAAATGTAAATTGTTTGGTGTTTATACACACACACACACACACACACACACACACACACACACACACACACACACACATATTGGACAGGAAAATCCACAGCCAGCTGTAGGTGGCAGATATGTGGTAAATCACCATCTATTTTGTGTGATAAGCAAATATATCTAAGGCCAACATACTACAATAATTCAAACATACACACACATACACATGGGGAAGAGAGACACAGACAGTGAGAGAGAGACAATACCGTTATGAAGCCTTTCCCGCCTAGTACACATCCTATAGTTCCACTCTACACTATCTGCTGATGTATGTCACCTTAGATATACTTTGGACAAGCTTTTGATCTGTAAGCTCAACAGTACATGCGGTAAATGCCAAGCTTATTAAAGCAAATAAGTTGATAGGTAGGGCTTCAAATCTCGGTCCTGGCAACTGTTTGTGTGTGAAGAAGTCACTGTTTTACTCCATCCCCACCCAGTACACATCCCATTACCCAATATCAGAACATGTGCTGCAGTCAGTCACTGTACAAATTCCTTTTGTTTGCCCTCAGCCCTTCAGGCTCTGCTGTGTTTGTGATAACTGTGTAACAATAGAGTACCAATAACTATTTATGTAACAATCCTAATCACAGTCCTGTCAAATGTAAAGATGTGTCTGTTTGTGTGTTTGCAGGTGAATAATTTTGAGGCCATTCCCACTCACTCCATTTCACATTGTCCTCCTTTATCACTGCTGCTGATGTTACTCACACACTCATCTATTCATTAATCCCTATGTCACTAAGTGGTCTGCAAATTGGCACACAGATGGATCTCACAGTGTAAAAGCAGTGGACTCCATGTCAGACTGCAAAATAGTCATGAGTGGTGTCAGACTGGCAAACAGGCATGTGTGAAGTACCACAGGTTATTGCCCTGTGTCCAGTCTTGTGTGTTTTGTGTGTGGCTCTGATATTCAGACCAACAGGAATGAACTGTGGTTAACAATGTTTGCAGACAATTGCTAATTGGGGGGGGGGGGGTCTGTTTACATCCCCAGATTATGTTGTCAGAACACTGACCTTAGTCTCAATGTCAAGAAATGTGTCCCAGTCCCCTGTTGAATTAATGTGTTGTCCACAAATGACCACATCGGTGGTAGTCCAATGGAGGCAGATGTCCTTATAGGAGGTCTGTGAACACAGCTTGACAGCAACCTCTCTTCTGACCACTACACTGCCACCATGGATAGAAAGTCCTACCATGTGACACATTGCATAACTAAGAGTGCATCATCCAGGAATGAAGAGGTCAATGTCGCCCTCTACTCCCCGCTCATTAGGGCAATCACCAGGTCCAATGGCCCATTTTCCATGTAACTCAGTAGACACCTCCAACAACTGGGTAGGCTGCAAGTGTACCTGACATGTATAACCTTAGGCATGAAACAACTGTCTGATATGGAAAGAGGCCAAAACCTCCAAGTGTTCCCGGTCACATCTTGGCTACTGACAGGCAATCCCTGCTTGACTGACAATGTCATGTCTGCCCAGCTGTGTTACACATGCCACAGCTAGGAAACCCCAATCTGTATGCGCCACATGCCAAGGATACCTCAACCGCATTACCACATTCAACAGAGCATGCTTGGAGACAGGTACATAACCCAGACACTGGCAACATTATGCAATATATGTGCCATACATGTCAATCAAAGCACCTCAGTGGCCCTCTTCAAGAGCAATTCAAATGAGTGGATGGTGAATATAACTGTCACCCTGGGGATCAATCAAGTGGCAGTAGTTGATAGATGGCATGCTGACAAATGTCAGGTGTCATGATACCAGTGTAATCACATGCCCTACTCTTCTCATATCTCCATGGACATTAGCCTGGTACACACCCAGGGACACCTGCACCAATGGACCTCAGTACTGACAAATGTGTCTGTGTGCATTACTGAGTATAACAGTGTTTGCGTGTTTGTAAACTTGTAGTTGAAAATACTCTGAGGGCCTTTTCACTCACTACACCCCCCATTGCTATACTTAGAAAGGGCTGCTGCTGTACTGCACTGTAAAGGTACCTTGGGATACCCTTCACCCTATGGGCTACCTTGAGCTTGCAGTACCAGCATAACACTGTTCTACCAATTGATAGACAGGTGTGGGTTACCCTCTGAGTCCTGGCATATGTGAGTATGTGTGTGTGTATGTGTTTGCAAGTGTGTGTGAGTGTGCATATTTGTAGGAGACAGCATTCTGAGGCCTCATTCTCCAAATGCACTGCACATTGCCATACATTACAAGGGATGGTGATGTTGCTCACCTTGGGAGAGCCATGAAACAATTTTCACCCTACTAGCTCTATGGCATGTGAGATAAATGCATAACAGTGTAATAGCAATAATTAAATAGACAGGCAAAGGTTTGAATCTCATTCCTGGTAAATGTGTGATTGTGGGTTTGTTGTAGCATTATCATGGGTATGAGTGAGTACTATATTCAATGAGGGTGGGGTGCTGGATGTAATATGTTTACACCATGGTGCCCACAGTACATGTCCCAAGGTCCACTGTATGAGGACTGCTGTCACCATCGACCATACAGGTAACTGACACTCTTCAGCCCAATAAGGCATGTGCTGTGTGCCAAAACTTTGTAACAGTATGGACTGAATGGTGAGATAGGCAGGGCTGCTAACCGCAGCTGTGGCAAATGTGTGTATGGCTGTATCTGTGTTGGTCTTTGTGTATATTTCTGTAGCTGATAGTATTTCCTGGCCATTCTTACCCAGGACATCTCCCATTGCCATAAAGTATTTCCTGGCCATTCTCACCCAGGATGTCTCCCATTGCCATACTGTACAAGGCCAGTGGATGCTGTTCACCTTAGAGGAACTGTGGCACACTTCACCCTATTTTCTCCATGGCATGTGCAATAAATGCAGAGCACTTGAATAGCAGCATCTAGGTAGTTAGTGGTTCTAATCACAGTCATGCCAAGTGTGTATATGATCAGTATTCTGACTGTGTGTGTTTGAGTGACAAATGTAGCCATGGTTTATAGTTTTACACCATTGTACTCCCAGCACATGTGCTGTCCTATGTCCACATGGCTGATGCCTAACTCCCACCACGTGCTGTGGCACAGACATCCCACAGTCAACAATTGCCACCATCTCACCCAATCGTCTGTCTGTGACTTCAGCATAATAATGGTAGGTATCACCAGCATCAAGGATGTTGCCACAAATAGCATGAAGAGTTGCATTTGTGACCCTGAGGATATGTCTAATGTTAGATATGACACATGCCTGTGCCTCCATGACAGTCCAAAACATGCATCTGGTGACACCTGCTGTGGCACTTTTGGCAGGGCCATGATGAGCAGAGTCCACCTATGAGCACCCCTGTCCATCCACATGTGTGGAATCTGCCTGTCCTCTGGCTGGAAGGTGTATACACACTATATAGTTCTCTTAGATTTACATGACAAACATGTGTATCATACTCATATTCACAGGTAGCATATGGATATGTACAATATCCTTGTAGCTGTCCTAGCAGTGGCACAGTCAGTAGTGTTTGACAGACACTCCAGTGTTTGTAATATGTGAGCTGTCCTTTCCTGGGGTGAGTTAGGGTCCTGAGCTGTGTTCTATGTTACAGCAGAGAGAGACAGATACTATGACCATAGGTACTGTTTAGCAGGACATCACTACAGCAAGTCTTGTCAAACATGAATCTTTCAAAATCCTATTTCCTATTATTAGAAAACACATACTACATTCACTTATATGCCGACTTGTTTCACATACATTTTTTATTATTTCACACTGCACTAGGTTGTATCAGAAGGTTGCACCATGTCTTTTTGTTTCTCACTGTGGAATACTGTTAGACATATGTTTGGAATAGGTGTCTGCATGCCCTTTGTATGTAATGCTCTTGACCAGGTGATGGCCTGTGCACCAATTGGTGTTCCCCACTTGCTAATTGCATGCAGAGCTGCTGGGTAGTTCCTCCAATAGCCAATGTCATGGCAACACACTCCTATAATTGAGTACTTAATGTGGGCATTGTCACTTTGCCTTGGCTGTGAGGAACACATCCTGGGTGTGCATTGCTACTGAGTGTTACATTACACACAGCAGGTGGGAATAACTCTTACAACAAGACTTGTGGAGACAGGTCAACTAAATGGTGGAGAAGGTTACAGACTTAGGGACCGAATGTGAGTATTGCTGTTATATGGCGTGAGTACTGATGGTTTTACAGGCTTTGTGTGTACATGCTACTTCTGCATGGATGTCAGTCTGACAAAGTTATGTGTCTGCATAGCTCTGAACTGTAGGCCTATCCATATAATGGCCAGAGGTTTGCCTGTTATGTTTGGTCTGTTACCCAGACAGGTGTTGTCCTTGGCAATTCAGTGGCATACTCTGGGCATTGCTGCCAGTAAATGGCAACATCCATTTGTGATACTGACTTCCTATCCCTCAAAATAGAAATGTTGCAACCAGCTCTGTAACACCAGCAACTTTCTCAGTGTACGACAGCAATATTTCAAATATGGTCCTGTGTTTGGACCTCTGTCCTCCACTTATCTGACAGGCTTTGTTCAGTTGTCATACAGTAGAAGGTTGATAGGTATGGTCTATGAGTATTTAGTGCTGATATTCCTGCTATCATCCCAGTGATGTTGTGGAATAAGACACATTAAGTGAGGTAGGTGCCATACATATGAGTGCAAAGGCTGAACAACATGTAGCACCATGTACAGTCAAGGGGTGGGTCTGTGGAATAGTAGGACATGCTTTAGAATCAGTCTGTTAGAAAATGTGAGACATATTAGCTATTACATGGACAAACATTCTATAGCTGTTACATTTCATACATTTCACCATGGGGACTGTATTGGGTTACAATGTACTTTTCTGGAAAAGGTCTGTTTCCCAGTTTGATCGAACACTTAGAACCATTGTTATGTGAAGAATCAATTTACATTGTATCATTTGATACTGTATCCCCTAGGGAGTTAACTGAGGAGTGTAATTGGGGGCTTATAAGAACATGCGTAATTAAGTGTCAGTTGCTTCCTATATTTAAGGCAAATATGATTTGTAATGTGCTAATACTTGACGGAAAAAAACATTAAAACATTTGTGTGTATTGATGGCTGGTTGTCTGTTGTTTTACTATCTTCAGTCATTTTAGTTATATTACTAAGAGGTCAGTGTATGTCTGCCCATTGTGTATGGCTGATCCTGAATTTGTAGCACTGTCCTGTGTACTTATTAGTTGTACTGTGTAGGGTGGGACAGCACATGTCAGTGGCATGGATCCCTTTGTATCATTGCCAATGTGTTTGCATGTCCATAGACTGGTCCCCCAACTTCATCTGGTGTGTTCCAAATTTGTACTAAGGTGCTCTTGGCTCTGACAGTGCTGCAAGTTATTGACAACTGAATCATTACTGATTCCACAGTCTTCATTCCCTATGATAAACCAACTGCACTGCATGTTATGTTTGAAAACATCATAAAATGGTACAGCTCAGATGGATTAGTGGTTATATGCTTTGACTATTGTGTACAGGTTCCTGAGTTCAAAAGCTGCAAGGGCTGTATATTTTGTTGCAGGCCAGGTGTATATTCTTTCCTTTACATAACATGCATATATGTGCTGTCATTGCAGTAGCAAGGTGTGTGAGTCTACTGTATGGGACACGTGTATACATGGGTGGTTGCACATGTGATATCCACTTACACATCCATCATACACCAGTTACACTACCATGGAGACAAATATAATATACCAGACATTTGACTATTAAAATTGTACTAATTAGTTACCTTCCCTGTAACTAGTGTAGTTCAGATGCAGATTTGCTGTACCAAGGACTGTCTGTTAGCTTCTGAGTGTTGCCCAAGTCGGATCCTCAATTTGTCACTTAGATATGCTAGTTCTCTCTTATCCTGCACTTTCAATAGCTTATTACTTTAGCACTTTACCAGATGTCTTGTAAAGGTATTGTAGCACACAAAAGTGCTAACAGCACTAAGTGTTCTACAGGGAAACAGCTCCAGTAATTATTATTATTGGCCACCTCTCCAGGCATGTCTACAGGTCATTTCCCTTTGCTTTCACCTATTAACCTGTTAAACTTAGCCATCCTGAGGCAATGTAGCAACTGCCTCATGTACACTGACAACCCTCACCTCTTACCTCTCTACATTCAGACTTGCAAGAGATGCAGTTATATATCAAAATTGGAAGCCACACACTCTCCAGCCAAGACCAGAAGAGTTGGTCAAGAGGAGACAGTCAACACTTGCACCACACTACATGGAACACATAGCCTCCAGAATACACACCAGCATTGTCTTCATATAAAAACACAAAACACACACCCACCTTTGTGGAGGCTCTGAATTAAAAGCTGCACAAACAGCAGAGACCTCCAAAGCAGACATGCACTCCACCACCACCACACAACACTAATCAAAAGACACATATGTCTTCTAAACAGGTGCCAGTCAACCAAAGTGCCTAAGGCAAAACAGCATGGCTAAAACACTAGGCATAGTTGACTTGATAGTGAGGAACAGTGATGTCCCACTCACTAGGTTGAAAAAGGAGAAAGTGACAGTCAGCTGCCTGTCAGGTGCCAGGATTTGCCTCATAACACACACATACTGAAGTTCCTCAACAACAGGCACACATATGACTCTGTCATTGTACATGTGGGTGTGAATGACCTGAGACGTACCTCCCTGGACTATATGAAAACAGACATGGAGTAGCCCTCCGACTATGTAGCCCAGATGGGTATGATCCTAGCCCTGAGCAACATCCTACCATCACCCAGAATGATATCACAATACAAGCTGAAAATGATTGATTTCAACAATTGGCTACATTTCTGTTATCATTTTAAGGGGATCCACTATCTGTGTGCCTGGGATGACATGTTTGATAGACCATGATCCTTTGCCAGCGATGGCCTGCATCTGTCACCCCTGGGCTTCCAGATACTGGCCAAAGCTCTTCCTACCCCTATAGTGTCTTTTTTAGGTAGTGTTCCAAAGACTACATTACCACTGTAACAGCTACAAACAAATGTAATCTGAGGATCATGCTGTCCAACACTAGAAGTCTATATTTCAAAAGGCACTCACTTAAGCACTCCTTAAAATGGAGAACATCGACATGTGTGCTGTAACAGAGAACTGGTTCAAGGCAGCAGGAACCACACCTGCACTACCAGGCTATCACTTATTCCCCAACGAACTACCAGCAAACAGCAGAATGTTATCAAAAACAACGACCACGGATCCAACACCAAAAGTTTATTGCACAAAAGTCTCTAGCGCCTCGACCTTTGCCTTCCAGGAGAATATCTTCAGTTAATTTTCAAACATTTTTATACACTGATCAATAAAATAATTAAATCATTCAATTAAAAAATTAAACAATTAATCATAAAAAGACTTTCCAATTACACTCCAAATTCATGCCTCTAGGTGCCATAGTGTCATACTTTAATATAAAAACTGTCTCTTTATATAACAGCTTACATTTAATTATTTCTTCATTTTCATTCATAGTTAGACTTTCTAAAACTGTAGCTAACAGGCCTTTAGGGTCACTATTATGAAAATCTTTAAAATGTATAGCAAGAGGACTTTCTATTTTTTTATTTTTGATATCTCTTAAATGTTCTTGCAACCTTATTTTAAAAGTCTGTTTGCTTTCCCCAACATAAAACATATTACAAGGGCATTTTAGTGCATACACGATTCTTTCAGTATTACATGAGAATTGTCCCATAGGATAAAATTTCTTCCCATTAATACATTCAAATGTCTTACATACATACTTACAAGAGATACATTTACCACATGGATGTGTACCCCTTAACTTTACATCAACATTTACATTTAAATTTAACTTTGGGGTGGAGAAACCTGCATGAACTAACATATCTTTTAAATTTCTTCCTCTCTTATATGAGAAAGTTATGTTCTTAGGAAAAATTAATGTTAAATCTTTATGTTTAAATAATGAATTCCAGTAATATTTCATCATATGACTAACTTCTTGTGAAAGTAAATCATAAGTCATAACCATATAATTTTTTTCTAGTTCGTCCCTCGAAGAATATGCATGTGTTTTTTATTATGTTTCTTTTGTGTCTTGCTCATGTCTTTATTAATTTCTTTTATACTATTTAATGATAACATTACCTCTTGAGCATCATAACCTCTTTTTATATATAACCGTGCTATTTTCTCTAATTCATTATTAATTTCATCGCTATGGTTATATAACCTATTAATTCTCATAAATTCGCCATATGGCAATGATTTTATAAGATGTGGTGGATGGCAACTTCTCCCATCTAATAAATGTAATTCATTTTCAAATTTCCGAAATACCTTTGTCACAATATTGCCATTCATACTACCTTCTAAGGTTATATCCAAAAAATTGACTTTTTTACCAATTTGAAAGCCATCAAATTTCAAACCAAATTCATTTGTTTGTAAATCATTCTTGAATTTATGTATTTCTTGTCCTCCACCCCTACAAATAAAAATTAAATCGTCTATATAACGATAATATCTAACAACCTTATTTATAAAAAATTATTTTCTATATAAAAATTCAATTTCAAAAAGATTCATCATAACATTTGTGTACATGGGGGCAAATGCTGCCCCCCTAAGCTGATGGAACAATTGTCCATCAAAACTAAAATAATTATTCTTCAGACAAAATCCTATAAGCTCTATAATATATGATGACAAAGGACTATCTCCTAATAACTTCTCTTTAGCTCTCAGACCATGTCTATGTTCTATACTTGTGTATAAACTTTTAACGTCTGCTGTAAACCAATACATATCTGAGGTCCATGTTACTGATGATATTTTGTTAAAAATCAAAACTATCTTTAATATATGAAGATTGTTTTATCACATATGGGTATAAAAAGCTATGTAAAAATAAACCCATATTGTGAGAAAAATAATTACATGCTGACACAATCGGGCGACCTGGTGGGCAATGTAGATTTTTGTGTACTAGGTAAACAATAACATTTTGCTACTTCACATCCTTTTGTTGAAAATTTCTTAGTTATATCGTCCTTTGAGAAATACCCTAATCTATATCCCTTATAACATAAATCTTCAAAATTTTTAACTGCTTGCTCATATTATTCCATCTCACAATTCTTATATGTTTTCCTATCATTTAAATGTTCCCAACACATTTCAGCATACTGGGTATAATGCATGAGTACAATTTTGTTACCCTTATCCGCTGGTTTAACTATTATTTCCTTATTATCAGCCAGCCCTTTTATGGCTTGCCATTCATTTTTAGTTAAATTATATTTGATATTACATCTTTTAGTATTAAATTCATCATAAATAGTTTCAACTGCAAAATCAACCATAGCTGAGAAATTCTTAATTCCTTCATGTTGGAAAGATGGTATAAAAGTGCTTTTAAACCTAATTCTACTTGTGTCTAATCGACAATACGCATTATTGCCTATGCAATTGTCATTGTCTGACATACAAGAATGGAAACTATCTTCCGAATCTTCACCAATACTTGAGTCTTCTTTATTTACATTATCTAATAATGAAAAATCATTTTTACTGTTTTTAAAAAAACACATCAGATTTAATTTACGTATAAAGCGATAAATATCACTTTTCAAAACATATAACCTAGGTAATACCGTAGGTACATACTTTAAACCATGACTAAGGGCAGAAATTGTGGCCTCATTAAATGAAGACCCACTCAAGTTAATAATATAACTGTTAGCATTATTTTCACAGTCTACCGAATCACACACTAAAAAAATAGTTCCTTCTGAAACGTTTGTACCTCTGGGAAGTCGCTGGTATCTCGGAATATTGTCTCTGTCCATTCTCGACATTGGAAACATTTCCTCTATATTCATCTCTATTGCCATATTCTGCTTGTTCCTCTGAAAGGAATTCTGGAACTGTTGTGGATTCTGTTAACTCGGGATAATCATTGCCACCTTCCCAAGCTTCACTATCCCAATCTGTAGAGGCATCAGATAAAGTATTCGGCCCACCATGATCTAAACAGCTTTCTTGATCTGCAAACCTGACGCTACGATGTCGGTACTTGCCATTGATTGGACGAGAGAAAGCCAAGCCTCCAGCATAATCTTTGATGTCACAATTAAGTTTGTATTTTTTAACATTCAACAACTCCTTCTCCATATCAATTAACTTATTTTGTATGTCTTTCAAATATAGTTCCATACGTGACAAGCCAGCCATTTCTGATAAAATCTCACAAGTATTGCTAATTTCAATCTTTAACCTTTCTTGTTTTACCTTGTCACGTTCAACCAAAATTGTCACCCACTCAATGGAACATCGGTGGGCAGCTGCTACCCATCTTTTTTGAAAGGCTTTATCAATTTCATCTACTAAATCAAATGGAGTAGCTGGATTTTTAAAGGCTCGCAAGCCTCTCAGTGTAATGTCTAGTTCAATGTACCTTTGTAGACTTAAGCAATTCAGATGTACCACTAATTCTTTAGCCATTAGCTTATCTAGTTTATTAAATGTCTCTCTCATTTCAGCAGGTAAAAAATTGTTGGTACTTTGACCCACATTGGAAAAAGGGTTACCAGTTCTTCTTAGTTGTTCTTTCTGTAAAAATTTCTGCCAAAATGTAACCTGTTCTTCCTGTGTGTTTCGAACACCATTAAGATCACCCACTGCAGTAGTGAATTGTTCCATAGTTGTCTGATTTTTATTAGATATATCTTGCCTAAAAATTCTAGGCACATTCAATGATGGATCACTCGACATATGTATACCAACGAACTACCAGCAAACAGCAGAATGTTATCAAAAACAACGACCACGGATCCAACACCAAAAGTAAAAAATACAAAAAATAGAAAGTCCTCTTGCTATACATTTTAAAGATTTTCATAATAGCGACCCTAAAGGCCTGTTAGCTACAGTTTTAGAAAGTCTAACTATGAATGAAAATGAAGAAATAATTAAATGTAAGCTGTTATATAAAGAGACAGTTCTTATATTAAAGTATGACACTATGGCACCTAGAGGCATGAATTTGGAGTGTAATTGGAAAGTCTTTTTATGATTAATTGTTTAATTGCTAATTGAATGATTTAATTATTTTATTGATCAGTGTATAAAAATGTTTGAAAATTAACTGAAGATATTCTCCTGGAAGGCGAAGGCTGAGGCGCTAGAGACTTTTGTGCAATAAACTTTTGGTGTCGGATCCGTGGTCGTTGTTTTTGATAACATTCTGCTGTTTGCTGGTAGTTCATTGGTATACATATGTCGAGTGATCCATCATTGAATGTGCCTAGAATTTTTAGGCAAGATATATCTGATAAAAATCAGACAACTATGGAACAATTCACTACTGCAGTGGGTGATCGTAATGGTGTTCGAAACACACAGGAAGAACAGGTTACGTTTTGGCAGAAATTTTTACAGAAAGAACAACTAAGAAGAACTGGTAACCCTTTTTCCAATGTGGGTCAAAGTACCAACAATTTTTTACCTGCTGAAATGAGAGACATTTAATAAACTAGATAAGCTAATGGCTAAAGAATTAGCAGTACATCTGAATTGCTTAAGTCTACAAAGGTACATTGAACTAGACATTACACCGAGAGGCTTGCGAGCCTTTAAAAATCCAACTACTCGATTTGATTTAGTAGATGAAATTGATAAAGCCTTTCAATAAAGATGGGTAGCATGTTCCATTGAGTGGGTGACAATTTTGGTTGAACGTGACAAGGTAAAACAAGAAAGGTTAAAGATTGAAATTAGCAATACTTGTGAGATTTTATCATAAATGGCTGGCTTGTCACGTATGGAACTATGTTTGAAAGACATACAAAATAAGTTAATTAATATGGAGAAGGAGTTGTTGAATGTTAAAAAATACAAACTTAATCGTGACATCAAAGATTATGCTGGAGGCTTGGCTTTCTCTCGTCCAATCAATGGCAAGTACCGACGTCGTAGCGTCAGGTTTGTGGATCAAGAAAGCCGTTTAGATCATGGTGGGCCAAATACTTTATCTGATGCCTCTACAGATTGGGATAGTGAAGCTGGGGAAGGTGGCAATGATTATCCCGAGTTACCGGCGGCACAGAATCCACAACAGTTCCAGAATTCCTTTCGTAGGAACAAGCGGCCAGAATATGGCAATAGAGAGGAATATAGAGGAAATGTTTCCAATGTCGAGAATGGACAGAGACAATATTCCGAGATACCAGCGACTTCACAGAGGTACAAACGTTTCAGAAGGAACTAATTTTTTAGTGTGTGATTCGGTAGACTGTGAAAATAATGCTAACAGTTATATTATTAACTTGAGTGGGTCTTCATTTAATGAGGCCACAATTTCTGCCCTTAGTCATGGTTTAAAGTATGTACTGATGGTATTACCTAGGTTATATGTTTTGAAAAGTGATATTTATCGCTTTATACGTAAATTAAATCTGATGTGGTTTTTTAAAAACAGTAAAAATGATTTTTCATTATTAGATAATGTAAATAAAGAAGACTCAAGTATTGGTGAAGATTCGGAAGATAGTTTCCATTCTTGTATGTCAGACAATGACAATTGCATAGGCAATAATGCGTATTGTCGATTAGACACAAGTAGAATTAGGGTTAACAGCACTTTTATACCATCTTTCCAACATGAAGGAATTAAGAATTTCTCAGCTATGGTTGATTTTGCAGTTGAAACTATTTATGATGAATTGAATACTAAAAGATGTAATATCAAATATAATTTAACTAAAAATGAATGGCAAGCCATAAAATGGCTGGCTGATAATAAGGAAATAATAGTTAAACCAGCAGATAAGGGTAACAAAATTGTACTCATGCATTATACCCAGTATGCTGAAATGTGTTGGGAACATTTAAATGATAGGAAAACATATAAGAATTGTGAGATGGAATAATATGAGCAAGCAGTTAAAAAGTTTGAAGATTTATGTTATAAGGGATATAGATTAGGGTATTTCTCAAAGGACGATATAACTAAGAAATTTTCAACAAAAGGATGTGAAGTAGCAAAATTTTATTGTTTACCGAAAGTACACAAAAATCTACATTGCCCACCAGGTCGCCCGATTGTGTCAGCATGTAATTATTTTTCTCACAATATGGGTTTATTTTTACATAGCTTTTTATACCCATATGTGATGAAACAATCTTCATATATTAAAGATAGTTTTGATTTTTTAACAAAAATATCATCAGTAACATGGACCTCAGATATGTATTGGTTTACAGCAGACGTTAAAAGTTTATACACAAGTATAGAACATAGACATGGTCTGAAAGCTATAGAGAAGTTATTAGGAGATAGTCCTTTGTCATCATATATTATAGAGCTTATAGGATTTTGTCTGAAGAATAATTATTTTAGTTTTGATGGACAATTGTTCCATCAGCTTAGGGGTATGGCAATGGAGGCAGCATTTGCCCCCATGTACGCAAATGTTATGATGAATCTTTTTGAAATTGAATTTTTATATAGAAAATAATTTTTTATAAATAAGGTTGTTAGATATTATCGTTATATAGACAATTTAATTTTTATTTGTAGGGGTGGAGGACAAGAAATACATAAATTCAAGAATGATTTACAAAATAATGAATTTGGTTTGAAATTTGATGGCTTTCAAATTGGTACAAAAGTAAATTTTTTGGATATAACCTTAGAAGGTAGCATGAATGGCAATATTGTGACAAAGGTATTTTGGAAATTTGAAAATGAATTACATTTATTAGATGGGAGAAGTTGCCATCCACCACATCTTATAAAATCATTGCCATGTGGCGAATTTATGAGAATTAATAGGTTATATAACCATAGTGATGAAATTAATAATGAATTAGAGAAAATAGCACGGTTGTATATAAAAAGAGGCTATGATGCCCAAGAGGTAATGTTATCATTAAATAGAGTAAAAGAAATTAATAAAGACACGAGCAAGATACAAAAGAAATATAAAAAAAATATGCATATTCTTTGAGGGATGAACTAGATAAAATTTATATGGTTATGACTTATGATTTACTTTCACAAGAAGTTAGTCATATGATGAAACATTATTGGAATTCATTATTTAAATATAAAGATTTAACATTAATTTTTCCTAAGAACATAACTTTCTCATATAAGAGAGGAAGAAATTTAAAAGATATGTTAGTTCATGCAGGTTTCTCCACCCCAAAGTTAAATTTAAATGTAAATGTTGATGTAAAGTTAAGGGGTACACATCCATGTGGTAAATGTATCTCTTGTAAGTGGGTATGTAAGACATTTGAATGTATTAATGGGAAGAAATTTTATCCTATGGGACAATTCTCATGTAATACTGAAAGAATCGTGTATGCACTAAAATGCCCTTGTAATATGTTTTATGTTGGGGAAAGCAAACGGACTTTTAAAATAAGGTTGCAAGAACATATAAGAGATATAAAAAATAAAAAAATAAAAAGTCCTCTTGCTATACATTTTAAAGATTTTCATAATAGTGACCCTAAAGGCCTGTTAGCTACAGTTTTAGAAAGTCTAACTGTGAATGAAAATGAAGAAATAATTAAATGTAAGCTGTTATATAAAGAGACAGTTTTTATATTAAAGTATGACACTATGGCACCTAGAGGCATGAATTTGGAGTGTAATTGGAAAGTCTTTTTATGATTAATTGTTTAATTGCTAATTGAATGATTTAATTATTTTATTGATCAGTGTATAAAAATGTTTGAAAATGAACTGAAGATATTCTCCTGGAAGGCGAAGGCCGAGGCACTAGAGACTTTTGTGCAATAAACTTTTGGTGTTGGATCCATGGTCGTTGTTTTTGATATCACTCATTCCCCACCTGTTTGGCCCAGAACTTGGACCAAAGCTGCAAAGGTGGTGGTGTTTCAGTATTCATAATGGATGCGCACACCTACAGGCTTTTAGCACAACATAATGCATCTTCAGGTGCAGCTAATATTGGGTAAGACAGAAATACAGGTCATCGCCTGCTGTAGGTCCACAAACATTGCCCAAAACTCACACTCTTCATTCCTAAGCACACTGGAGAATATTAAGTTCCAACCCAACACTCTCATACTGGCCGACATCAACTACCCCACTATCGACTGAAAAAACTACTCATGTACCAATACAGTTGGCCAATGCTTTCTAGAATTCATTAATTCCAATGCCCTGGATATGCTTGTTCTTACTCCTACTAGAGGTAGCAACATCCTCGAGCTGGTCATTACTAATATGGGCAAACTTTGCTCTACACCAATAGTCAACTCCTACCTGGTTAGATACAAACAGAAACTAATCACCTTTGAAATCCACATCCCTCCCACCATCCCACAAAGGTCACCACCATGAAATCTTCTCCAAAGCTAACTTTGGGCACCTACAAACAGAGGTGGCTAACTGCATGACACCCATTCAGATGGGTACTAGTTGCATGACCGCAGAATCTTACACCAATGCACTGTACGAACACATACACAAATGCATAGATCTCGCCATACGCAATACAACCAAGATGCTCTCCTCAGAAAAAAGGAAGCCGATCTGGTGGTCCCCTGCCATAAATAAACTCTACAACAGAAGGAGGAAATTGATGCAGAATAGGGTGAAGTCCCAAGACTAGAAATACTCTCTTAGCCTCAACCAAAGGTTGAGATCTCTCATCAAATCCTGTAAAGGTAGCTATGAAAACATAATTGCAGCAGACAGTGAAGACAACCACAAGGCCTTCAATAGTTATGATTAGAATCTCCACAGCACAGTAGCACAACCCTCAGATTATATATGTTTCTATCTGTTAAGGTGGCTCTTTCTTTTGGCTTCACTAAGGTGATTTTTCTGTCAATATATATTAGCAGGAACAGTGTTACTACAACAACTTTCTCAGCTGATCTACTCATCATTTGGATATGTCTCTGTTGTCATGCCTTTGTCCCCCCACTTTGTCTGGCTTGTTCCAGATTCATTGCACTAAAGTGTTGTGAGCATACCTCTCCACTGCCAGGCTGTTTGAAGACTGTCCAGGTGTTTGGCCCATACTATGTTTCTGTTCCACAGTTTATTTGCATTTCTCTGGGTAACACTGTTATGATGCAAGGATTTATGTCACTGAAGACTGACATACATGTCAATTCCCATCATCATATCATTCAGACAGTTCTGCTGATACAGTTCCTGTTGCTGTACAACTGTTCGGTTATGACAGCAATATTTGGATTCTGTCCATATATGTGGCCCATTTCCCACCCTTTGTACAGCTTTTCTTCATTAGTCTTGCACTAAGAGGTTGATATGTATGATTCTGAGGTATGTCTGCACTGCATGTTATCATATATAGAGAGAGATGTATAGATATATAGATATATATGTATTTTATATATATATATATATGTGCATAGGTTCATAAGTAGATACTAGACTATTGGCCCTAGGGCCTATATAAGCCTAGTCAACAAGATTCCCTGGCTTTTGCCACCCAATACAAATAATATCCTATGCCCCTCTCGAGCAGACACACAGAAGTGAATCACAGGCTGGATTTCCTATTTACCATCCAAATGTCAATATTTATCTTAAAGAGGGCTAATGAGGAGCTCTGTTTCACATACATGAGCAGTTTGTTCCAGAGTATGGGAAGTGTTATGGACAGTAATCTATCCCTCCAGCATGCTCTGTTTATTGTGGTGACAAGGTTTAGCTCCCTGGAGCATGTGTTTTGGAGGGACTGGGATTTATTTACGTGTAGCATGTCCAACAGTTCCGCGTTTGACATGGCTTTCTATGTTAGGCAGAGATCGGTCTGAGTAGGTGATATGCAATGTGTTAAAGCTAGTGTATTTTGAAACAGTTTTCATAGGTCATATGTTTGAGGCTGGCGATCCTCTTTGTGAGGTAATTCTGTGGACTTTCCAGTTGCTGTAGATGTCTTGTGAGGTACATACCAAACAGGCCATTGTACTGTATAATAGTTCTAATGAGGGATGAATAGAGAGGAACAATTATCTTTTTTCTGGATAACACACCTGTTGTGATATGATGTGCCACATAAAAGGATTTCCTGAGTACTGTGGCAATGTGGTTATCAAAGGAGAGACTACTATCCACCTGTGTACCTAGGTCTCTTATCACACTTTCAGTGTTAAGTGTACTAGCAGCTATGTGGTAGTTCATGGGCACAGAGTTTTACCCAAAGGGGATGACAATGCATTATTTGGCATTGAGTTTGAAGCCATGGCCTTGACACCAGGCATCTGTCTCAGTGAGGCCCTTTTGTAGACTGTCCACATCTTTACAGGATTCAATAATGGCTCCCAGTTTCTAGTCATCTGCAAACTTTGTTAGCCATAGACCCTCTGTGTTAGCCTGAACTTCAGAGAAATAGATGCCAAACAGGAGACGACCAAGGACTGAACCCTGTTGTACTCCACTTGTCACTGGTCTGGAATCAGATTTTGGAGTCTGCTACTTTCACAGTGTGGGTTCTGTCTGTACGCCAGTTTGCAACCAGTCTCATAACATAGGTATTTATGCCTACTTTAGTGAGTTTATCTGTAATTCCAGAGTGTGAGATGCTGTTGAAGGCCTTAGCAAGGTCTAGGTAGGCTGTGTGAACCACCCTGGCCTTGTCCTTTGCTCTGGTGACTGCTTCAAAGAAGTCAATCAGGTTTAGGTGACATGATGTACCTTTCACAAACCCAAACTGGGTGAGGTCCACAGTTTGGAGGTTACCTATGTCATTGTTTATAAGCTCCATGACCTTGCAGATCAGGCTTCTCAGCCTGATGGAGCAGTGATGCCCAGCATCTGTGTTGGCTCCCACCTTGTGGAGCGGGATAACCATCACTGTGTACCATTCAGTAGGCACAAAGCCTGAAGTGAGGCTATGATTGAACATGGCACTTAGGTGGGGTGCCAGTTCATTCTGTAGTTTGTGCTGAACACAGCCTAGGATGTTGTCTGGTCCCATGAATGCTGTATTCTTGGCTTTGGAGAGTATGATATTTAACCTGTGTGGCCATGATTACAGGGGCTTTACACTCATATAGCATTGAAATGGGCCCTTTAGTGAATGGGGGGGGGGGGTAAAGGTAGCACTGAACCTATGTGCCAGGATGTTGGCAATATTAGTTGGTTCTATCTATTTACTGCCATTGTTCTGTAACTCAGAGCAGATCTGAGTGTTGCCAGTGAGATTCTTGACATAGTTATAGAATGCTTTGTGATTGTCTTTAGAATCAGTTGCAATTTTGTTTTTGTAATTAGCTTTGGTGGATTTTATGAGGGATCTTAGCTTCTTACTGAGGCTGATAAGGGAGTTCTCACAATCATGGGAGTTTACTCCTTTTTTGCAACAGTTTCTTCCTTCTGTTGTACAGTTTCTTTATGGCAGGGGACCACCAGATTGGCTTTCTTTATTGGGAGGAGAGCATCTTGGTTCTATTTGGGATGGCACGATCCATGCACATGTGTATGTGTTCATACAGTGCATTGGTGTAATATTCAACAGTCGTACTTCTATTTTCTGTCTGCATGGGTGTCATGAAATTAGCCACTTCTGTCTTAAGAAGCATGAAGTTGGTTTTGGAGAAGTTCTTTATGGTGGTTTCCTTATTGGGAGGTGTGGGCATATATATATATATATATATATATATATATATATATATATATATATATATATATATATATATATATACACACACACACACACACACACACACGCACACATAGGTTCATAGGTGTGCACTAGGCTAATGGCCCCGGAGCTTTTACAAGCCTAGCCCATAATATTAACCTGGCATCATGCCACCCAACCATAGTTCCTAGTGCCTTTGTTGAGTAGAGCCATAGGAGTGATCCCCATGATAAATTTTCTATTTCCCATCCACTCAAGATTTCTCTTGAAAAGGGCCAGTGAGGTGATCTGCTTGACATGTATGGGAAGTCTTTTCCATAGCATGGGCAGTCTCTGGGTTATGCACCTGTCCCTACAGCATGTTCTATTGATTGTGGTACTGAAGTTGAGGTGTCTGAAGTGTGTGGTGCAGAGGGATTGGGATTTCCTTAGATGTAGCATTTTTAACAGGGCTGGGTCACACATATGGCTTTGTAAGTCAAGTGGAGATCATCTCTAAGTAGGCGGTATGAGATTGAGAATCGTTGGTGTTTTTTGAGTCTGTCCTTATAGGACAAGTGTTTAAGGCCTGGGATCCTTTTTGTGCGGTACTTTTGCAGCCTCTCCAGTTGCTGCAGGTGTCTAGTGAGGTACATGCCAAATGGGGCATTGTACTCGATGAATGGCCTAATGAGGGAAGAGTAGAGGGAGACAATGACCACTTTCTTCCTAGATCAAAACCCTTACTAATGAGATGTGCCACATAGAAGGACATTCTGACCACAGTGGCAGTGTGGTGGTCAAAGGAGAAGTTGCTGTCAACCTGTGTTCTAAGATCTCTTATAATGCCTTCTGTGTTCAGTGGACTACCATCAATGTAGTAATTCAAGGGAACCAGGTTTTCCCCGAGGGGGATAACAACACATTTTTTGGAATGAGCTTAAGGCCATGGTTCTGACACCAGTTGTTGGTCTCATTGCGGCCTTTCTGTCGGATGTCAACATCACTTGGGGAGTTAATGATAGCTCCCAACTTGCAATTGTCTGCGAATTTTGTCAGCCACAATCCCTTCATGTTGGCCTGGACTTCAGAGAAGTAGTTACTAAACAGGAGAGGACCTAGGACCGAACCCTGTGGGACTCCACTCATGACTGGTCTGCAGTCTGACTTGGAGTCAGCTACTTTCACATTGTGGGTTCTGTGAGCCAGTTTGCAACCCACCTAATGGTATAGGGGTTGATGCCTAGTTTAGGGAGTTATTCTATGATTCCTTAGTGGGGAATGGTGTCAAAGGCCTTGGCTAAATCCAGGTAGGCTGTATGAACCACCTTGCCTTCATCCACAGCTCTGGTGACAGACTCAAAGAAGCTCATCAAGTTGAACAGGCATGATCTACCCTTCACAAAACCAGACAGTGTAGGATCCAGACTTTGGAGATTCCCTATATCCTTGTTTATGAGGTCCTTGCTGATGCATTCCATAGCTTTGCATATCAGACTCATCAGGCTAATGGGCCAATAGTACCCGGGGTCTGTATTTGCTTCTCCTTTGTGGAGAGGGATGACTGTAACAGTGTGCCATTCAGTTAGGACAAAGCCTGAGGTGAAGCTGTGATTGAACAGGGCACACAGGTGAGGTGCCAGTTCACTCTGTAGTTCATGTAGAACACAGACAGGGATATTGTCAGGTCGTATAGAAGTTGTATTCTTGGCCTTGGACAGTGCTGATTTAACCTGTGCAGCAGTAATACTGGGTGCCTGTCTATCTAATGGTATTGTGATTGGTCTTGGGAGGGGCGGTAAAGTTGGCACTGAATCTGTTGTCCAGTATATTGGCAATATCTGTTGGCTCAGTATAGGAGGTATCATTGTGCAGTAGCTCAGAGCAAATCTGGATATTGCCGTGGAGTGTCTTTACATAACTATAGAAGGTCTTGTGGTTGTCTTTACTATCTGCTGCAATTGTGTTTTCATAGCTGGCTTTAGAGGATTTGATGAGAGATCTCAAACTTTCATTGAGGCTGATAAGGGTGTTTTTCCAGTCTTGGGATTTCACCTTATTCCACATCAGTTTTCTCCTTCTGTTGTAGAGTTTGTTTCTGATAGGGGACCACCAGATTGGCTTTCTTTTATTTGAGGAGAGCATCTTGGTTCTATTGGGTATGGCGAGATCCATGCATTTGTGTACGTGTTCGTACAGTGCATTGGTATATGATTTGGCAGTCGTGCAACTATTGTCCATTTGCATGGGTGCCGTGAATTTAACCACCTCAGTTTTTAGGACCCCAAAGTTAGCATTGGAGAAGTTTTTCATGGTGGATACTTTGTGTGGGTGGTGGGAGGGATGTCGATTTCCAGGGTGATTAGTCTGTGGTCTGTTTTAACCAGGGAGAAGTTGACTATTGGTGTAGAGCAATAGTCACCCATGTTAGTAATGACCAGGTCAAGGATGTTGCTACCTCTAGTGGGGATAAGAATGAACTGGTCCAGGACACTGGAATTTATGAATTCCAGAAAGTGTTGGGCGAGTGTATTGGTACATGAGTAGTTTTCCCAGTTAATGGCGGGGTAGTTGAAGTCACCCAGTATGACAGTGTTAGTTTGGACCCTAATATTCTCCAGGGTGCTTAGGAACGTGGAGTGTGTGTCTTAGGACACGGTTGTGGACCTGTAGCAGGCTACAACCTGAATCGCTGTCTTACCCAATGTTAGCTTCACCAGAGGTATCTCAGATGCATTATGTTGTGCTACCAGTCTGGAGCTGTGAGTATCCCTTATGAATATGGAAACACCACTGCCTTTGCAGCTTTGGTCCAAGTGCTGGGGCTGAAAGGTGTCAAATAAGTTATAGCCTGGTAGTGCAGGGGTGCTTTCTGCTGCCTTGAACCAGGTCTCTGTTACAGCACAAATGTTAATGTTCTCCATTTTAAGGAGTGATTAATGCAAGTGCATCTTGAGATTTAGAATTTTAGCATTGAGCAGCATGACTCTCAGATTGCATTTGTTTGTAGCTGTCATGGTGGTAATTTGAAACACCGCCTACAAATGGCACAATACAGGTGGCAAGAGCCTTGGCCAGCATCCAGAAGCCCAGGGGTGACAGATGTAGTCCATCACTGGCAAAGCATCAAGGTCTGTCATTCATGTCATCCCAGGCAGACAGATACTGGATCCCCTTAGAATGACTATATATATATATATATTTATATATATATATATATATATATATATATATATATATATATGTGTGTGTGTGTGTGTGTGTGTGTGTGTGTGTGTGTGTGTGTGTGTGTCGCTATGTTTCCATAACTATGTTTCAATACACACATATACACACACACACACACACACACACACATATATATATATATATATATATATATATATATATATATATATATAATGTACACTTATGAAGATAAATAAAACTATATATATATATATATATATATATATATATATATATATATATATATATAAACATTCTACAAATATATCAAATTATGAGATAGATAGATATAGATATATATGTATATCTTTATATACAGATATGTATATATGTCTATGTACAATACATGAATGTTTCCACAGAGCTTTCTCACTATTGTTGTATGCCTCCATTGCATGATATGTTTGAAAAAGGAACAACAATGCATGCAGTCTGATGGCCCAGTGGGATGTTCTCTAACTGTAGTGTACAGGGTTATGGGTTCAAGACTTGCAACTGGCATTCATTTGACATTAATGTTAAATAACCAGCCTGCATGATATGTTGGGAAAAACATCAGAACATTCTACAGCTTGAATGGCTTAGTGGTTTATTGCTTTGACTATGGTGTATGGGCTCCTTGGTTAAAGAGTTGGGGTTGGCGGTTTTATTTCCATTAATGTTAAATAACTGGACTACATGATATTTTTGGAATAAGATCATAAAATTCTACGTCTTGCATGGCTTACTGGACAATTGTTTTGGCTATGGTGTATGGGTTCCTGGGGCCAAGATTTGGGACTGACGTTTGTTTTCCATTAATGTCTAATAACCAGAGTGCATGATATTTTAGGAAAAACATGACTGCATTCTACATCTTAAATTACATAGTGGTTACGTTTTTTTTACTATGGTGTATGGGGTCTTGGGTTCAAGACCTGCAAAGGCTGTTTTTTTTTTTTGGTGCTACACTTTAAACTTTATTGCAGGGGGGGGGATGAAATGAAAGAAAAATATGTATTTTGATTATTTTAATAGGGGTATGGACATTGCTGTCTGCACCATTATCTCTGTGGGGGTCTGTGTGAACATTGATAACATGTTTGGAGCTTTGCATTACCTTGTACTTCCACACATTCTGGGAAAAGCATATAATGATGGGGAACAAATATGGACAGATTTTAAATATTGCTCTTACATACTTGGGAATGTATAGTGTGTGCTTTACTGTTTTACTGTTTTTTTTTTTTATCCACGGACACTAACAGTAGTGTCCGCAGACACACACTCTCATTGCTGTTGACTTCCATGCAGGGTGCGTGTATATTGTGAGAGCTCTCCTCCTTGATAAACCCCCTCCTTGATGCTCATACACAGATCCGTGTAAATGTAAGAGCTGAGCAGTGCACCTTCATTAATATTCAAGATGCTCTGCTGCTCTACATGGACACAAACCACTCCATGTCAGAATAACACTATTCCCACACAGAGCTTCGTGAATCCAGGGGATTGAGTTCTGTCAATCATGTCATCCCAAGCAGAGTGATACTGGATCCCCTGAGAATGACACAAAACATGTAAGCCAATGTTACAGTCAATTGTCTGTTGATAGTACCACAGCATCATTCTGGGTGATGGTGGTATACTGCTCAGGGCTACTGTCACACCTGCCTGGACCACATAATCAGAGAGTTCAACCATGTCTCCTGTCATGTAGTCCAGGGAGTTGTGCCACAGGTCATTCACACTCATATGGATACAGAGTGATACTCGTAGTTGTTGTGGAGTGCCATGACTAGCTGTGTCATGTGTTGTATGCTGACATGTGATAGATATTTGGCTGTTACCTGCTCCATATTGAACCTAGTTAGTGGGATATGTGCATGCCTCAGTACTCACCCATCATCACTGTATTGTGCAAGGTGGTTAGTCTTAGGAGCTTAGGTTGAGGGGCACACTGTGTAGGTTAAATATGTGTCCCTTGTCATGTGCCAAGTCATGGTGTCTGAGTGGGTATCTGTCTTGCTGGTCTGTGCTGTTTGGGTAAATGTCAATTGAGTGCCTCTGTGAAGGTGGGTGTGTGGCTTTTCACTGTATGTCATGGCTGTCAAAGTGGGTGTCATGGTGAGCTATGTGTTCCAGATGGTATGTAGCAAGTGTTGATCTTATCCTCTTGACCTGCTAGTCCAGTCTTTGCTGGGGAGTGCATATATCCACATTGGTTGATATATGGGTATCTCCCACAGGTCTGAGTGTTTGGAGTTTAGAGGGGAGGATTGTCTGTGTACGAGGTAGTTGCAACAGTGTCTCAGAATGGACAAGTGCACCAGGGTAATGGGTGACAGTACAGAAAACTGCCCTGCAATCATGCCGGGAGGGGTGGACATAACTAGTAAGTACTGGAGCTAGTTTTGTGATGAATGAGTATTGCTGACAGCTCCCAGCTTTGCCATACTTATTGATACATTAACCTGGTGAAGTGCCAAGCCATAATGCCATTTGAAGTGCAAGACAGAAAAAATTAGCACAATATCAGGGTTGTAAAGAAGGCATAATTACTGCCACCTGTAATACTTTACCTCAGCTGTGCAATTATCAGCAGGTTTGGCCACGTGAAAATTCAGTAAACTTTGTAGTGTGTGTGGTAACTGCAAAACACTATAGTAGACATAACTGGATAGATAGGAGTTCTAATTCAAATACTCGCAAGTGAGTGCATGTGAGAATCATGTAGTGTTTGGGTTATACCATTTTGATTTGTGTACCACCCTGTAATTGCCCCATCACCCTACTTTACTAGGCCTGCTGATGTCATTCACCTTAGAAGTTACTTGGGACAAGGAGAACTCATGTAAGCTCTGTGGTGAATCTGATAACTGCGGAACACTGTTGTAGAAATAACTGGACAGGTAGGGATTCTATTCTCAGTACTGGCAAGTGTGTGTTCCTTTGGTCAAAGATCATATCCTGTTTGGCTGATAGAATTTTGATTGGTGTACCATCCATGCCTGTTTACCACCTCCCAATGCATTACTTTATATAGCATGGTAATGGCGTCTGCATATTAAACCATTGTGCAGGCCATTCCAGTCCTCTGTATAGATGTCTATGGGATATCCAGATGTTTAGGTTGATAGGTTCATAGGTGTGTACTAGGCTAATGACCCTGGAGCCTTTACAAGCCTAGCCAGAGGATTACCCTGTCATTGTGCCACCTGACATTATTTCCCAGTGCTTCTGTGGAGTAGAGCCACTGCAGTGATCCCTGGGGTGAATTCTCTATTTCCCATCCATTTATCAAGAATTCTCTTGAAGAGGGCCAGTGGGGTGCTCTGTTTGACATGTATGGGACATCTAGGCCATAGCATGGTCAGTCACTGGGTTATGCACCTGTCAATCTGGCATGTTCTGTTGATTGTGGTAATGAGGTTGAGGTCTGCTGGAGCATGTGGTGTGGAGGGATTGGGATATCCTTGGATGTAGCATTTCTAACAGCTATGGGTTAGACATGGCTTTGTAGGGCAAGCAGAGATTGCCTCTAAGTAGGTGATATGAGACAGAGAATAGTTGGAGTGTTTTGAGTCTGTCCATATAGGGCAACTGTTTCAGGCCTAAGATCATCTTTGTGAGGTACATTTTTCGGCCTTTGCAGTTGTTGCAGGTGTCCATTGAGGTACATGCCAAATGGGGCATTGTACCTGATGATTGGCCTAATGAGGGAAGGGTAGGGGAGACAATGACCCCCTACTTCCTGGATGCAAACCCATTAGTAATCAGATGTTGCACATAGAAGGACTGTCTGCCCACAGTGGCAATGTGGTGGCCAGAAGAGAGGTTGTTGTCAACCTGTGTTCACAGAGCTCTTATAATGCCTTCTGTGTTCAGTGGACTACCATTGATGTGGTGATTTATGGGAACTGAGTTGTGCACAAAGGAGATACTAACACATATTTGACCATTGAGCTTCAGGCCATGCTTCTGACAGCATACGTTGGTCTCAGTTAGGCCTTTCTGCTGGATGTCAACATCACTTGGGTAGTTAATAATAGCTCCCAGCATGCAACTGTCTGCATACTTTCTCAACCAGAGTACCCTTGTGATGGCCTGCACTTCAGAGAAGTAGAAACCAAACAGGGAGGGCCCTGGACTGAACACTTGTGGGACCCCACTCGTGACTGGTCACCTGTCTGACTTGGAGTCAGCTACTTTCACACCATGGGACTATCTGTGAGCCAGTTTGCAACCCACCTACTGATATAGGGGTTGATGCCTACCTTAGTGAGTTTTCTATATTTCCAGAGTGGGTAATGGTATCAAAGGCCTTGGCCAGATCAAGGTAGGCTGTATGACCACGTTAACATCATACACAGCTCTCGTGACTGTCTCAGAGAAGTTGACCAGGTTAAGCAGGCATGATCTATCCTCCACAAAACCAAACTGTGTGGGATCCAGACTTTGGAGATCCCCTATATCCTTGTTTAGTAGTTCCATGATGATGTGTTCCATAGCTTTGCATATCAAACTCGTCAGGCTAATGGACTTATAGTTCCCAGGATCTGTAGTCACTCCTACTTTATGGAGAGGGATGATTGTAGCAGTGCACCATTTAGTAGGGACAAAGCCTGAGGTGAGGCTGTGATTGAACAAGACACACAGGTGTGGTGCCAGGTCACTCTGTAGTTCATGTAGAACACAGCCAGGGATATTCTCCGGTCCCATAGAAGATGTATTCCTGGCCTTGGACAGTGCTATTTTAACCTGTGCAGCAGTAATACTGGGTGTCTGCAAACTACTGGTATTGTGATTGGTCCTTTGGGGGGTTTAGAGGGGGCAGGTTGGCACTGAATCTGTCGACCAGTATATTGGAAATATCTGTTGGCTTGGTATAGGAGGTACCCTTGTGCAGTAGCTCGGAGCACATCTGGGTATTGGCATGGAGATTATTCACATAACTATTGAAGGCCTTGTGTTTGTGTTTCCTATCTGCTGCAATTCTGTTTTCATAGCTAGCGTTAGAGGATTTGATGAGTGATCTCAACCTTTTGTTGAGGCTGATAAGGGAGTTGTTCCAGTCTTGGGACTTCACCTTTTTCCATATCAGTTTATTTGTTCAGTTATCGAGTTTGTGTATGGCAGGGGTCCACCACATTGGCTTCCTGTTTTGGAGGACAGCGTCTTGGTTCTATTGGTCATGGCAAGATCCATGCATATGTGTATGTGTTCATACAGTGCATTGGTGTGTGATCTGGTAGTCATGCAACTCTTCTTCATTTGCATGGGTGCCCTGAACTTAGCTACCTCTGTTTTAAGGAGCCCAAGGTTAGCTTTGGAGGTGCTTGTCATAGTGGTTACCTTTCCAGGGGTGGGTGAAATGGATCTTGATTCTCAAGGTGATTAGTTTTTGATTGGATCCACACCTCTGTATTTTGACGTGTAGACCCAACAAGGTCATGTATGTCACCACATACATCACGGAGAGTTTCATCCACCACCCTGAGTATTTGTGTGTTGTAGTGTTCACTATGCGCCTGTGCATCCATGACAACCTGGAACATGCGTCTGATGATTCCGTAGTGGCACTTGCAACAGTGGTCCAACGAGCAGCATTCCTCCTGCAAGCACCCCTGTCCATCCACCTGTGTGGGACTTTGCCTGCACTCTGGCTATGGCCAGTATCTACTCTCACACCTGCCATAGTCACCACACTAGCTTGTTCAATGCCACCACCTGCCAACTGTCCATCATCTGTAGCCACTGGTGACGGGGTATGTGTGGGTATTGTCACTGTGTGCAGTGATGGTGTGCACAAGGGTGGGATGACAACTAATGGCACAGATTCAGCCCCTGACAACCCCACCTGTACCTCAGTATTCCTATCATCATTGGCAGAGTCTGCAAAGATATTGACATTATTTCAACAGGGGGGAACTGAGACCCCATTGCCACATGTGCGAGGAAGACAACATATGTATATTAATACCTGCACTTTGATGTTGGCTGGTATACACACACACACACACACACACACACACACACACACACACACACACACACACACACTTAAAGGTGAGGTGGCACAAATTTGATACACAGACCACACATTACTCACATGGTGACATGCATGACACATGGCTGTCAACATCATGCATTGCAGCCAGTTGTACAGCATGTAACTGACAATATAGAGCTCTGGGATATGTGAATAGTGTTAGTGTCTGATGGCTGTTCCCCAGCATAGACTGCAGCCATGTACACATCATTGCTGTCCACCTGTATAGCACAGTGGTAAGTACTACAGAACATACCTCACAACTGTACATATCCTCACAGGATGTGTAGCACTCTGGCTCATATGTCTGCTCTATTTCTCATAACCCCTGTGTTTCTCTGTGACATACATGGGATGATCTGAGGAGTGACATCACTGATTAATGACATACATGTAAGTGTCAGATATGCAAACCAGCAATGAATGTATGGTCACACAATCCCTGTTACACCACCAGCCTCATAAGCTTACAGTGGATATGATAAGCGTACACATCCCTGTTAACATACCATGTTCTTGTAATATATAGGATGAGACCACAATAATGCATTCAAATATGTAACCCACCTTCCATTTGAGTTATGACCTGTGCAATCCAATCAATAAACAAACACATGGGATACATGTAAAATATGATGACTGCAATATGTACAATATGTTGATTTCATGCGTGTGCACACTCTTAAAATGATAAGTTATTGAAGCACCTTGTAAGTGGCTTACAGCATTCACTCTTCTTGTGAAGGTGTCTATCAACATGGCAAATCCTGACTTGGCATTATTTGGCCATTCTTCCATGCAAAAGGTCACCCAACTCTGTCAGAATGCAAGGGCAGCTCATGTGCACAGCCCTCATCATGTCACACTGGGGTTTTCTATCTGGTATAGGTCTAGGTACTGGCTGGGCCGATCCATACCCATATTTGCATTCAAGTGGAGCCATTCTTAGGTAGCTTTGGATGTATGCTGCAGTTCTTTGTCATGTTGAAGGCTGACACACCTCCTCAGCGATCTTGCAAACGCCTGATGGATTTGGGCAGAAGTGGCTGTTATTAGGAAATGTTCAGAATTCCCACCACCGTGACTACAGGCCCTGTTTTGTCTGTGGAACAGCAGCCCCACAGCAGGCTGCTGCCACCATTGTGATTCACCATGGGGATGTTGGCACTCAGGTTATGAGAGGTGTTGCTTGTGCACCGCACATGCCTGTATTGTGGCTGTGAGGTTGATCCCTAGTCTCATTACACCATAACACATTTTCACACCTGCCTTTTTGATGTGCTGTACTACAATTTGTAATCACCCCTGGCTGTTTCTGGTGTGTGGATATGCTTCCATCTTCTTACCCTACCCCATAGGACAGACGTATGCAGAATATGGGAGAGTGTTCTCATAGGTAGTACAGGACACCAGTACTAGCAAGGTGTTCCTGCAACTCCTTCAGTGTTGCTGTATGTTCCCTGGCAACCTCCCTGGGCAGGTCTTGACATGTGTTGTCATCATTTTTAGAGGGACATCAGGTTCTTGTCAACAGCACTATTGTCCCATATTCACTCCACCTAATGTTGTTGCACCACATTCTTGACTGATATCTTTCAAATATGAGAGCCCTTTGCTGCGTTGTACACTGTCTGCAAGCCATGGCTGTTGCTGTTGCAGGCAACTGAGCATATGTTATGGTTATCCCACTTGGACAACAGACTGTTATTTGGTGTTAGTCAGAGTGCTTTTACTTGATGGCTGTTGTGTACCCAAGCAGACTGCAATAATATATTCTTTGAAGGGTGTGCACACATATACATCCAGCATATTGTGAGGTTTGTATACTCCATATTTGGTGGCCGACAAATTGTTTGTACAGGGGATTGTTCATTTCACAGGTCACATTACAGTTTTGAAAAGATGAGTACTGGCATGTTGTGGTCTCAATTTGTATAGACATCACAAACACCTGGCATCTTAACAGGGGTGTGTACACTGTTTATATCCACTATATGACAATAATGTTTCACACATGTCCCAACCTTAGGCTGTTTGTCCACCCAGTGTGTTGCTCTACGTCCAGATGTCTTGCACTGACAGGCCATTATGCTACAGGGATGATACATTCTCATCAGATAGGCCCCTGTGTTGACCACTGTGATCCAATGCAGTTAACCCCAACACAGGTGAACATGCACATAAAGCAATATGGCTATGAGTGACAGTTGCGTGCATGGTACACTGCATGACCTTCACATGCCTGGGGTATTGGCAAACCACAACAGTACAATTACATACTCACCAGCTGCAGGCTGCCATCCCACATGCTGACAGGAGGGATCCTAGGTAGTTGTGGGAGGGGAGTATGGTCATAAGATCCACAAGTGGCATTGATACAGGATGGATGCAGCATGTGTGCACATGTACAGTACAACCCCCAATACTACACAATTTGCTGTCCTTCACCATATATGTGCATGTCTGTGCATTATAAAACCACATCCACAACTACAGTCTGACCTGACACATACATAGATACCCTATAATTGCAAGTATGTCTGCTTCACTAGTCTAGTAATTTACACTGGGGCCCTTACCTGCACACTCCTGGTTCGTTGTCTGGGTGCCAACCACCTCCAGTATGTAGGGGGTCTGTACTCTGCTGTTGTACTGGGATGGGTGCCCCAAGGTACACATGGAGGTCCCCAGTGGGTGCCAGTGGGGCTACAAGGCCAGGCCCATGCCTGTGGCTGTGCGGTCCCTGGCCACTGCAGCAGCCCTTTGCCAGGCATGGCATATGAGGCCACTTTCACGATGCCAGACTTGCTCATAAGTACATGCATGCAGACCAATATCATTTATCCTTTGGACAAGGTCATCCTACAGGCCAGTCCTCTCCTGCAGATGTTGCTGGCTCCAGCCAAGCATTACGGCATGGTTGTGTAGTATGGCTTCTATGATTATATTTGTCTGAGCTGCTGAGAACATACATACAGAACCTGCACATCTACACTGAATACCAGTAGCCACTAATCACAAACACACCATACCCCTGTAACATATCAGCGCTGTATCTGTGTGCATTGCACTGCTGGCCCTGAGGTGTCATATTCCCCCCAATGAGGCCTACTTAATTTCCTACTCCTGTACTCCTCATTCATGTCTGTGTCGAGGGATGACATTGGCCATCTTCCATGTGGATGTGTGTGGATGGTGCCAAGCCTTGTTGCAACTATGGTGTGTAATGCTGCTGGGTACACATGTCTGAGTTCATTTTGGATGCAGACAGGGATGTCATCAGGTGCCATAGATACCTACATATGTTGCCTTTGAGAAGGCAATATGTACCTGCTCACTGGTGATGAGGAGAGGGGTGTGGGTTCTGTGCATATCCAGCTATAGTGGTTCTGAGCCAGGGCGTGATGTTTGCCCTAAAGCTATCTGCAGCAGGTTGCCTATAGCTATGTTGTGTGTATATGTGGCCTGATTGGCCACCATTACAGGGTGGGCTGGTATGTGGCCTCACAGATTGTAGACATATGTGAATATTGTCTTGTGATTGGCCTTGGTGGAAGTGTCCAATTTGTACTCATAGTTAGCCTTACAGTACTCCATCTGTGACCTTATATGCTTGATCAAACAAAGGCTGACTTGAAGCCAGGTTGGTGCATGCTCCTGATTTGGCTTGTACAGCCAATCTAGGGACCAAGTCTGTGGTTTATGTATTGCTGCTATCCACCACAAGCATTCAACCTATCTTGATGGGGCTGTCAGGTATTGCTAAGGCCATACAGCTATGGAGGTTCCCACATAGTATTATGTTGTGGGCCTGGGCACAGCTGCTAGTTCCATCATGTGGGCCTTCATGTGCGCCTTGCCCATTTACCTGGCCTGTGGGGGCTACAGCTTCACATACAGTAGGTGGAATTACCTCACAGGACTCATATATATATATATATATATATATGTATATATATATATATATATATATATATATATATATATATATTTTATTTTTTTCCGTTATTTTTAATATATCTATATCTATATTATGACTGTACATTTACATATATATATATATATATATATATATATATATATATATATATATATATATATATATGCTTCATCTGACATATATATCTATATCTATATCTATGTATATATATATATATATATATATATATATATATATATATATATATATAGATATAGATATAGATATGGATTCACTTCAGAAGCTTCAATTTACAAAATCTCGAACTTCAAATAACTGAAACAAAACATAACTTCTGAAATGAAACCAAAAAAAAAAAAAAGACAACAACTTAAGCCCCCCCACACCCCCTATTTAAATATACCAACTCCAAGATGCTACAGTGGGGTGAATGAATGGATCTCCCGTCTTGCGCCTGGCGCGGAGCGCAAAATGGGAGATTTCTCATTTCCTGTCAACACCAAAAAAAAAAACAAAAACACACAAACGTACACACACAGTTTGCCAATGTGTGCAGAATCAATGTATTAATGTAAGTAGTAAACTTTTTATTTTTTACACATCATATATATTACTGGACTGAATTCTAATGTCTCTACGACCATCTCAAATTCGAGATTTCAGATTTCAGTATGTGAAAGATGTCTTCTGTATGTGTGTGTGTGTGTGTGTGTGTGTGTGTGTGTGTGTGTGTGTGTGTGTGTGTGTGTGTGTGTGTGTGTGTGTGTGTGTATGTCTATTTACAATGCACAAAGTGTTCCACGACACTTCCCCCTAATGTTGTATGCCTCTATTGCATGATATGTTTGAAAAAGCGACAGTAATCCCTACAGCTCAGCAGGTGTACTGGTGCATTTCTCTGATTAAAATGCTCAGTCATAGATTCAACACTTGGGACTGCTGTTTTTTTTTTTTTTAATTAAAGTTAAATGACCTGACTGCAAGGTATGTTCCTTAAAGCACTATAACATCTTATAGCTCAGATGGTATAGTGGTATGTTGGTGTGATTGTTGAGGACAGTGTCCTGGGTTTGTAACTTGGCAGGGATGGCTATTTTGTTGCTGGGCAGAACAAGGTCTGAGGGATACAAACTGATTAAGGCACATTTATACATATCATACATATAATGTTATATTTAAGCAGTAACCCACAGCTGGGTGTGGATAATACTGGATTTACCCACAGTTGTTGTGGTTTAGCCATGAGGGCAATGCCCTCATGACCATACAATGCCAACCGTGGATAAGTCCTGCATTGCCCACACCCAGCCATTGGTTATTGCTATTATACGATGACATTATTTAAGTAGACAATACTTACATTTCTTAAATAATGTCATTGTATCATGCTTCTATGCTGCCCTTCCATAGTTATCTGGTATCCTGGGCCATTTCTGATGTATTCCGCATGCATAAGGGACGTGTTTCCACACTTATGCAGTACATCAGTGCTGTGCAGAGGTAGCAACAGAGATAGGGGGACCTCAATTATTTTTTTAACATATCTCGGTATGTTATAAGAGGTGATAAACTCGTATAACATAGTGAGATATATTAAAAAGGCAACAGAGATCTTCCTTTCTCTGTTGAGAAGAAGATCTCCATTGCATTTTTTTGTGATATCTTGCTATGTTATATGAGTTTTTCAACTCGTCACACATAGCAAGATATGTTCAAAATACAGCAGAGATTTTCATTTCCCCATTGCTGTCTCTGCAGACTGGAAATACACACAGGTGATATGCAAATGGAAATAGTCCAGGCATCTGGATCTTTTTCCATTTGCATACTCTCAGAGTTACAATGGGCACTCTGTTTGGGCTGCCCATTTAACGTACTCATTTCTGTATGTTAATGGCTAGTCATTGTATGATTTAAAATTAAATATTTACATACTCATTTATACTTTTACGTTTACCTTCCATGACATCTCCCTATGCACTTTCATTACATTATATTTTTGTGTGACTATACTGTCAGGCACGAGTGTTTATATGGGGGTTTCACAGCTTTTTTATACTGACATCTCACTTTTGGAACTGCTACTCTATCCTGGTTGACAAAAAATAATTGCCTCATAATTTACGTTTACTACAATAATTTTAACAGTAGTTTCACATGAAAAAATAAATTGCTTGTGGGGGGAACTCAAACCTTCCATACCTACATGCAAAGCTAGAACTCTAACCACTACACTATAATGGCTTGGACATTTTCCTTATCTATTTTCAGGAAAGGAGGGTTTACATTAGCTCCTCCCTTTCACTCCTTATGGCCATTGCCGAAAAGACACATGTAAATGGAAAAGGCAGAGGTAAGGCAGAGTGCTGGCATTTCATGCAATCAGGAGTCATTGCTGCTACCAGCAGTCTGAGTGGGTAGCCAGCACCAGTATGTGACACTTCAGATGCCCATGAGCTGAAGCTCTATGCCTGTCCTTGGCATATTAGTGGAGTGGCAGTCCTTACCCTGCTTTTTCCATTTACACGTGCCCATTCTGTGCCCCCTTGTCAGTTACCAGCCAAGCCCTTATGCACCAAGGCCAGGAAGGTCCCTCTTCAGACTTTTGTGCCAACTGCTCTTATGCTGGTGGATACATCATGGGGGGCATACCCAGCCACCATGGATCTTATGATCCACCTGGATCGCAATTGGGAACTTGGAGACTCTTCAGCTCAGTCCCATAGTACTGCTGTCCTAGGTAAGCATGGCCACAGGTGTGCCACTCTGATGCAATGTTTCCCACTGGGAAAGGGCACATGCAAAAAGACAAAGCCTGTGTCAGTCTTGGACTTTTCACATGTTATCTTGCTGTAGCTCTCCACTCAGTCTCCAGCCCTTCACATGTAGTAAATGTATGTAGGTCAGGGCAAGAGGGTTTACATTAGCTCCCCCCTTTCACTCCTTATGGCCATTGTAGAAAGGACACATGTAAATGGAAAAGGTAGAAGTAAGGTAGAGTGTTGGCATTGCATGCAATCAGGACTCACTGCTGCTACCAGCAGTCAGAGTGGATAGCCAGCATCAGTATGGGACACTTCAGACGCCCACAAGCTGAAGCCCCATGCATGTCCTCAGCATATTAGTGGAGTGGCAGTCCTTACCCTGCTCTTCTATTTACATGTGCCCTTTCTGTGCTCCCTTGTCAGTTACTGGCCAATCCCTTATGCACCAAGGCCAAGAAGGTCCCTCTTCAGACTTTTGTGCCAACTGCTCTTGTGTTGGTGGATGCATCACCCAGCCACCATGGATCTTATGATCCACCTGGATCACAGTTGGGAACTTGGAGACTCTTCAGCTCAGTCCAATAGTGCTGCTGTCCTAGGTAAAGCATAGCCTCAGGGGTGCCACTGTAATGCAATGTTTCCCTCCAGGAAAGGACGCATGCAGAAAGACAAAGCCTGGGTCAGTCTTGGTCTTTTCACATGTTGTCTTGCTGTAGCTCTTCACTCAGTCTCCCTCCCTTCAGGTGTAGTAAATATATGTAGGTCATGGCAAGAGGGTTTACATTAGCTCCCCCCTTTCACTCCTTATGGCCACTGCTGAAAGGACACATGTAAATGGAAAAGGCAGAGGTAAGGCAGAGTGCTGGCATTGCATGCAATCAGGAGTCATTGCTGCTACCAGCAGCCTGAATAGGTAGCCAGCCAAGTATGGGACACTTCAGACACCCATGAGCTGAAGCCCCATGCCTGTCATTGACATATTATTGGAGTGGCGGTCCTTGCCCTGTTTTTTCCATTTACATGTGCCTTTTCTGTGCCTCCTTGTCAGTCATTGTGTGTAATTTGGTGTTTTTACGGGTGGTAGGTATGTACCTCTGCAGCGTCAGCACCACTTATGTACCTTATGAAAAGAATAATGCCCCTGTGGATAGGAGTGAAGATTTGGATGGTCTAACCAGGTAATGCATTATGATATACATATATATGTATTCTTCCAATAGATCTGTCAAACATCAGTAGTAATCTGTTTGCATTTTCTTTCCTGTGCAGGTTCGTCCACCTTCTGATGCTGACATGGCTTCATGAGCAGGAGAACAACAAGTGAGAGTGTGGGTATGTGGCCATTCCTACATTCACTGGGCTGCCAGCCATGACTCCGTAACTGAAAACCACTACAACTTGAGCTTCCCCACATCCAATGTGAAGGTATACTGGATTGCAAGAAGAGGTATGCATTGGAGCGGAGTACTACAGTTGTTGGAAGAGAAGTGTTCCATCTACCCTGAGCCTGACATCCTTGTTCTGCACATTGGAGGGAATGATGTCATCAGTCAACCACTCGGAGGGCTACAGTTTCAAATCAGAGCAATTTTTAAACAACTGCATTCATGGTGGCCACGTTGTCATTTTGTGTGGTCTGACATAATTCCTCACTAGATATGGAAAACAGCAAACAGTCAATGGACAGTGCACAAGGCCAGACATTTACAGAATGGGTTCATGCATGGCTTGATGGACAGGGTCAGTGGATCTACAATCTGCCATGACAACATCACCGCAGAAGATGTTCACCTATTCAGAAGGGGATGGCGTTCACCTAACTGAAGAGGGCACTGCATTGTTCTTGACTGACCTCCACAATGGCGTGAGGAGAGCTATGCAGGATTGGTAACATGCAGCCTGTGAGAAGAATGGAAAACACCCATGAGCAAGTAGGACCAGTATGGTAAGTAAAACTCTATTATGAATTGTGTTGTGTAAAATATGATATTTTTCTGAGTTTGGCAAATAACTGTGGGAAGGAGCTGGTGAAGATGCTGAGAAAGAACAAATGTTTCTGGAGAGTGCTACCATGTGCAATAGAATATGTCAGTAACCATCCTGCAATACTTCTTTATATATTTTTCTTTTATCAGGCATGTTTAGAGTTTAGATGACAGGATGGGCTTAGTAATACAGAACTTGATCCCTTAGGTCCATTGCTGAATGGACACATGTAAAGAGAAAAGGCATAAGTAAGGAAGACTGCTGACACTGAAGGTGGTCGTGAGACTGCAGTGGTATCAGCTGTCTGAGTGGGTAGCCAGCACATGTATCAGACAGATCAGATGGCCTTGCATGCCACTAAAGTCCCATGCCTGTCCTGGGTTCATTAGTGGAGTGGCAGTCCTTACCTTGCTTTTTCTCTTTACATGTACCCATTCAGCAGTATGTTGGCTACACCACGAATGCATATATTTACAATGATATCTGTCTATATGGTAAAACAACTGGGTCTGAATGCTGTACACATGTACATATATTCATTTGTATAGGACTTCGGTTATGGAAATTATGATTTTTTCATATTTTGGTAAATAACTTTGCAAGGGAGCATTTGAATGTGCTAAGTAATACCTCATTTTGAAGACATAATTCATACTTCCAACATGGTAAAATAACTGTGCCTTTATGTTGTACACATGTATGGATATCAATGTTTGTTTTGGACTTATGGTTATGGAAATTATGATTTTTTTTCATATTTTGGTAAGTAACATTGCAGGGGAGCATCTGAATGTGCTAAGTAATACCTCCTTTTGAAGACATAATTCATACTTCCAACATGGTAAAAGAACTGTGCCTCTATGTTGTAAACATGTACACATATCAAAGTTTGTTTCGGACTTATGGTTATGGAAATTATGATTTTTTCATATTTTGGTAAATAACTTTGCAAGGGAGCATCTGAATGTGGTAAGTAATACCCCATTTTGAAGACAGTATTCCTAATTCTAACATGGTAAAAGAACTGTGCCTGTATGTTGTACACATGTACAGATATCAACGTTTGTTTCAGACTTAGGTCATGGAAATTATGATTTTTTTTCATACTTTGGTAAATAACTTTGCAAGGAAGCACGTCAGTGTGCCAAGTAATACCTCATTTTGAAGACAGTATTACTCCTTACAACATAGTAAAAGAAGTGAGTCTGTGCACTGTACACATGTATAGGTATCACAGTTTGTTTAGTCTTGTAGGATTATGGAAATTATACATTTCCAATACTTCTCATTATTATGCCCATATCTTTGCAAGGGAGCATGGTGATGACACAAATGATCCATTATTTTGAAGCTGACATTGAGACACACAACTTATATACTGATATGTAGTTGCTGTCTGTTACAGCTGATGAGATGTCATGATTTGTTTATTTATCAATTATGAAAAATATTATATTAATCATATTTCTGTGAATATCTCCATAAAGGAGCATCAGACAGTAATGGTTAAGGCATAATTTTAAAGCTGACATTCATAAAAAAAAATTAAATGCAAATTGTATGGGTCTACCTGGTACATTGACCAAGATATTGTGCTTTGCTTTTCCAAAGAGGTAAATAATATGCACAATATCAGCATTCCTTGACAAATATTTAATAATGACTTTGATACACACTATCAACATTTACACTGCTGGAAAGGTCATTGTTTGCTGAACAACTTTTTCATTTGCATTTTTAGTCTAGCTCTTTTAGTTAAAGAGTTATGAACATTTGTTTTTTTTTTGTATGGTATTACAAATGGATTTTCTGAAAATGAGCTCAGGCTGCACTGTTGTTCCTATGGTGGAATTAAGCAGGCAGCTTTTTCTGAGCTGCTCCGGAGTGAATGAGTTAACTCCTATGGGATGTTTAAGTTGTAATCTACACAACCACTTAGCTACACTTAAAATTTCTTTGGGCATTATATACAAGGATATATTATTATTATTTTTTGTAGGTTATGGAGTGTGTATTTCAGTGTTGTGACAACTACTTGGGACTTGTGTTTATGACATACTGCAATGATTGGACTTTCAAGATTCTGTGCATGTTTCATGCTGATGCATGACATGTGCAGTATGGGCTTTATGTATTTTGTGGGTCTGGGGTTGTGCTTGTGTACACTTGGGGGATTTATCCCCTGTTATGTGTGCATTTGCACACATTTCCTGTTTCTGCAGACTGCAGAAGTGCCATATGGTGCTTTAGCAATATAGGGGGTGTGTCACAGAGGCTGTGCACACCCCCTGTATTGCTTTCCTACTCCTGTTTTGTTTTTCAGTGTCCGCTGACACTGAAATGCTTGTATTTTTCATTTCAGTGTCCACGGACACTGAAATTCTGGCATATTAGAGCTAAGCTCTAATATTATGCCAGTACAGCTTTGGAAGTGCCATACGGCACTTTGTGAGCACAGGGGGCATAGTTAGTGTCCGTGCTCTGCATGGACACACCCCCTGCGCTCGCACACAGAACTGTGTCCGTTTTAGATTATGGCAGCACCTTCATGCATATGCATGGCACGCTGCCATGCTGCTTGGGAATGGTCCCTTCCGTGCAGGAATACATTATTCCGGCATGGACATTTGCTGAATCCAGGTCAGTGTTCATAGGTTCATAGGTTCATAGGTAGGTACTAGACTATCGGCCCTAGGGCCCATACAAGCCTAGCCAAAAAATGCACCCTGGCTTTCGCCACCCAAGAAAAATGTCTAGTATGTTCCATCCCCATGCAGGTATTTTTTACAATCTGAAGCAATTGTTGTTCCTGAATATACTCTCTGAATAATTTCCTTACTAATGCTGTTGAATCAATATTATTCTAGTCTGTTTCTGGTAAATTTAAGTCCCCAGCTAATATTATTCTTCCCTCCTGTGTTTCATGCAAGAAATGTATGAATTCCTCTAGGTCATCTGCACTTGACTTTGGTGGTCTATACATTCAACAATTGTTATATGTTCCAGGGTTGTCTTTATTGTCACAGTTACACAGTCTATCGCATTGGTGTTATCATTGTACATGTAATAATCACAGGTCTCATAACTATCTTTAATCCCTATCATAACACCTCTGACTGATTTTTTGTTAAAATGTCTGTTACAATAGAAACATGTATATCCTGACAGAACTGGTTTCCAGTCATTGTTCTTTAACCATGTTTCACAAACAATAACAACAACAATCTTGTGGGAATGTAACACATTTTCCAATAAAAAACTTTATTATTAATGCTCCTAACATTAACAACCATCAGAGATGCATCAAATTTTGCTATCTGTGAACTGTTAAATTTTTGACCTGGCAAAAATCCTGCCTAGTGTTTGTCAAATACTGCAAAATATCTGCTGCAAAATTTCTCTTCCCTGATCTTGACAAATGCACACCATCCTGTCTGAACATGTGTGCCCAAATCTAGGCTTGGATGTTGTACACATTTCTATTTTTAAAACAGGACATTTTTTCCATGTAGGTATTTACCCAAAAATCTTTTCATTCGCAGTGACCTAACTGTCCTTTCAAAAGGTGATTTGTGAAAAATACATCCTAACACCAGTACAAGCTATACCATCTAAGAGGGCTGTCAGTTCCCTACTAACAGTCAGATAATCCTTGAAGGTGACATCACTTGAATAAAAATAGATCCATACTTCCTTACATTAAGGTGCTCCAAGGCTTATCTCACATCTTCTACTTTTGCTCCTGGCAAGCATAACACTGTTCGATTTTCATTATCTTCTGCAAATATAAGTACCAGTTCCTCTAATAACTGAAGCTCCAATTACAAGAATATCTTTGCTGATCAGTTCTGAAGAATCTTCAGCTTCTAATACAGTGATATCTGCTCTATCAGTTGTTATGAAGGCTAGATCTTCATATGTTTGTATATGATGTGTTTCTTGTAGGTTGGAAGAGCGGTAGTTCAGTTTTATTAGGGTTCACTATTAGTTGTGAATTAGTAAGCCATGCTTTGACAGAAAGAAAAGAAGCTTGTGTTTGAAAATGGAGTTCCTGAAGGGAAGAAGCAGTACATATTAGTGTAGAGTCATCTGCGTATTGGATGACTGAAGTATAAAGTGTAGAAGTATGAAGGTTGTTGATAAAAATAGAGAACAATAGAGTTCCAAATATGGAGCCTTGGGGAACTCCTAGGGTAATAGGTAGCAGAAGGAAGAGTTCTGCTACCATTTCACTGATTCCTGTCGACCTCTTAGGTAGCTTTTGAACCAGGAAATGAGTCTCTTCACTTCTCAGTTCTCGGTTCTCAGTTCACTGAGATTTAGCTCAGAAAGAACATTAATAAGTTTATTGTAAGAGACCAAGTTGAACGCCTTTGAAAGGTCAAGAAAGATTGCAGAGACAAATTTCCCATTGTTTCTGTGGTTATTTACTATATTAGTGAAAGACATTACAGCAGTAGCAGTGCTATAAAAAGGCCGCAAGCCATGTTGCATATTTGACAGAAGCTTGTAAGTGTTTAGGTATTCCATGATTTGTGTGTAAACATCTCTCCAGGATTTTGGAAAGATGGAACAGAATGGCAATGGGGTGATAATTAGTCAGCTCTTTTAAAATTACCTCTTTTATGGAGTGGAATAATATGGGAAATTTTCCAGATGTCAGGGACTAGGTTTTTCAGATATGGATTGGTTAATGAGAATGGCTATTGGGCAGGCAATTGCATCTGCAGCGATTCTTAGAAATTCTGCTGGTAGTTTATCTGTGGCTAATGTTGTGGGCTTTGGATTTTTAACTAGTTTCTTAATTTTATCCACACAGACAGGTTGTAAGGTAAAGCTAGTTTTGATATTAGGTGATTTGGGTTGTTCCTGATAGGGGTGTGAGCATCGAGGACTAGATAGGGCTAGAATGGATTCTGTAAAGTATTTATTGAATTGGATGGGTTACTAACTGGCTTACTGATAGAACCCACACTGTAAAAGTAGCTGACTCCAAATCCATCTCCAGACAAGTGACAAGTGGAGTACCTCAGGGTTCAGTCCTGGGACCGCTCTTGTTTGGCATCTACTTCTCTGAAGTACAGGCCAACATTAAGGGACTCTGGCTAACAAAGTTCGCAGATGACTGCAAACTGGGAGCCCTTATTGAATCCCCAAATGATGTGGATACTCTACAAAAGGGCCTTACAGAAACAGATGCTTGGTGCCAGAGCCATGGGCTCAAGCTCAATGTCAAGAAATGTATAGTTATCCCCTTTGGGAAAAAAACATGTATCCATGAATTACCATATAGGTGGCAGTACACTAAACACTGAAAGTGTGATAAGAGACTTAGGGACACAGGTGGACAGTGGTCTCACCTTCGATAACCACATCGCCACAACAGTCAGAAAATCCTTCTATGTGGCACACCTCATCACTAAGGGCTTTTCATCCAGAAAAAGGAGGTCATTGTCCCACTGTACTCATCCCTCATTAGACCCATTATAGAATACAACACCCCGTTTGGTATGTACCTCTCAAGATATCTGCAACAACTGGAAAGGCCGCAGAAATACCTCACTAAAAGAATCACAGGCCTAAAGCAGATGCCCTACGCTGACCGCCTTAAAAACTCCAGCTATACTCTGTCGCATATCGTCTACTCAGAGGCGATCTCTGCTTAACATACAAGGCCATGTCAAACCCAGAGCTGTTGGACATGCTACACTTAAAGAAATCCCAATCCCTCAGAGCCACATGCTCCAGGGATCTAAACCTTGTCATCACAATAAACAAAACATGCTGGAGGGATAGGTTCCTGACCCAGAGACTCCTCAGACTCTGGAATAGATTGCCCATACATGTCAAGCAGAGTGCCTCTTTGGCCCTCTTCAAAAGGAACCTTGACGATTAGATGGGAGAAAGGAAATTCACCCTGGGGATCACGTCAGTCGCCCTGCTAGACAGGGGTCCAGGGAAGTAAATAGTGTGGGAAGAAATAGCCAGGGAATTGTTATGGCTAGACTTGTATAGTGCCTAGGGCTGATAGCCTAGTACCAACCTATGAACCTATGACCCTATGGCTGTATTCTCTGAACAATTTGTAGGGGTTGGGGAGGGTGTACTAGATTTACCTGGAAGGAGAATGTTATTAATGGCTGTCTGGAACTTATGAGAGTTGTTTTGATGTTTGATTTGTATATTGTGGTAGTAGTTAATTTTGTCTAATTTGACCATTTTTTACGCATTTCTTAGCCCCAGGTATGTTTGCTTTGCAGTGAGGGATCTAGTGTTATGCCAATGGTCCCAGGTTTTGTCTCTAGTTTTCAGCAGAGATCCTGTTTCTTTACTAAGCCAAGGAGCAAAGTTGGATTTAATTCTTACAGTTCTAGGAGAAGTGTATGAGTTTAAGATGTCTAAGAATGAGGAGCTGAAGTATTTAACTGCTTCTTCAAGGTCAAGCAGCTTGAGAGGTTCCCAGTTGCAACTTTAGAATTGTAATAAAGTTAATAGGGTTGAAGGCTTTTTTTTGTTTCTTATTAGCTGGTAAATGATAGGTTTAGTCAGCTATGTAAGAAATCTTATTATGAATGTTGGCAGGTGGTCATTCAGGCTGTCCAGTAAGCAGCCTGAGTGAAAGGATTGGCCTGGCTGTTTATCAGTATCCAGTCAAGGATTGACTGTCTGTTGGCTGATTTATTAATTCTTGTGGGAGATGATAAGATTTCAGTAAACTCATGGAGATTGATGTAATTAGTGGGATGAAAGACATGCATAAATGGGAGTGCCTTCGTTGAAGGTTGAACGTCGAGCTGGCACCTCGGCGTTCGTCAAAATCTACTGCCAATCATTAGCGGACCGGAGTTCCACTGTGGCGACCCCTAACCAGGAAAAGCCGAAAGACAACAACAACAACAACTTGAGTTACAAGTTAACCAGTCTATCATAAAGTCCCTCATGATGAAAGTTTCATGTGGGAGTGTCTTGGAGGTCCAGCACAATAAGTTCTCTAGAGTGGGTATGTTGTTGTCGGGTGGGATATAGCATCCAATTATGCTGATAAGTTTTTTGGGGTTAGTTAATTTTTAGTATATTAAGAATTATTTCTGCATTGTCAAAGGTAGGGGTAGGAAGACCCAAGGTTTCAATATTAAGATGATTTTTAAATAATATTGCTATGTCCCCTCCCTTTTTGTTTTTTTGATCACTGAGTAGGATATTATAACCTGGTGCCAAGATTTCATTATTGGTGATGTCTGGTCTTAGCCAAGTTTCAGTTAGTAGGACAACATTAGGTGAATATAGTGAAAGACTGGTATGTAAATCATGGATTTTTTAAATGCTTTTTATATTTATGTTTATTAATAACAGGTCAGAAGCTTTCCTAGGGAGTTGTGATGTGGTATGAGAGTAATTGGGGGTTTGGTGAGTATGCTAATATTATTTTATTTTATTTTATTTATTTTATTTTACATTTGTTGACCGGGCTAGTCCAGCTGGATATATGTCCATTTTCAGTGGAGGCCCGGGGAGAAAAGCTCCACAAATTACAACAACATAAAAGGTCAAGACAAAGACAATAACAGTATAATTTGGTACATAAGTTTTAACAATTATAGTACAAGCCTAAGATTATATATTTTATATTTCAGTAGGAAAAAGGAAAAATGTATCTAAGAATAGATGAATAAGACTAATACAATTGTATTAGAAATGGTGTAGTACAAATCTTTATAACATATTACAAAATTAGATACACCTAGTAATTTATGATAAGAGATACTAAGGTCTCACAAAAACCTAAGAAAGAAAAACACTAGAGATCAATAGATAGAGTATAGAAGAACAGCAAACAAGGATGGATTTCTAGTGTTATTTAACACATAGGTTGTGATACTATATGAAGGTGTTTGATCATTCCACAGTATATACTTATTTACATGAGAAAAAATCCTAAGGAAGGTTAAGCTCACTAAAAATTAGTGAGACAACACAAGATCATGATAGGCTAGGAATTGTGGGAGTCTAGTTAATAGTTAGGTACTTAGTCTTGGTTAACAAAGGGGCATAGCCAGTGTGATTTGAGGTAGGGTTTAAGCTTGCTTTTAAATAAGCTGACAGAGGATATTGAGGTTAGCTGGCTTGGGAGGATGTTCCAGGCTTTACCTACTGTATTGGAGAACAAGGTGTCACCAGCTAAGTTGTTGGATTTTGATATTTGTACAAGTAGGTTATTAGCTGAGCGTAAGGTCTTGAGGTTATTATAGGGGATGACTAGGGATGTAAGTATGGGTGTATTTTGAGGTAAATACAGGATCTTATGGGCTACTATTAATTGATTGAAAAGTATTAAATTTGGCAGCTCTAACCATCCTAACTGATTCAGATTGATACAGTGATGAGTTCTATAGGAGGACCCAGCTGCAAATCTGGCAATATTGTTGTAGGAGGATGTAAGTTTACTCAGATTACTTCTACATATTTTGGTATAGATAGGGAGGCATAGAGCAAGGTAGAGATGAGGTGGGTACGAGCAATAGTAACCCTGGCTGGAGGTGTAAGAAAGGGTTTTATTCTATAGAGGGAACCTAGTTTCTTGTTTACTATTTTATGGTGTTATTAATGTGAGGCTCAAAGGACAAGTTGTTATCTATTAGTACCAGTAGTTTGGTGGTTGGTTCCGGAGATATTATAGTTCCATCATTTGAAGTAATAGTAAAGTTAAGTGGGGAGGTTCTATGGTGGGGGTAAATAGTAGCATTTTGTTTTTGGGGTTAAGGATAAGACGCCTTTGTAGGAGCAGGTTTTCAACTGTACTAAAGGTCATTTGGGTTAGTGACTGAAGTTCTGATTGAGAAGCAGCAGCATATGAGTGTGGAGTCGCAGCGTATTGGATACAGTCAGCTTGAGGAATTACAGAATGAAGGTCATTTGTAAAGATGGAGAAGAGTAATGGGCCTAATATAGATCCTTGTGGGACCCCTAGAGTGACTGGGACGTGGGAAGATAAAGTATTTTCCCATAGTACAGCCTGTTGCCTGTTATGTAGGTATGAATGGAACCACTGTATAGTATGGTTGTCCAATGACAGGTTTTTGAGTGTGTCTATAAGGAGGTGGTGATTCACCATGTCAAATGCTTTGGACAGATCAATAAAAATATTAGAAGTTGATCAACCAGAATTAGGGTGTACATCTCTACAAAGAGATAGTTTAGATGCAATATAAATTATGTTTTTTATGATTTTTGCCATGTACCTATCATATTTTACAGATGGTTTAGGCTAGTGGTGGGGGTTTAGGGATAGAAAGTGAGTGTGGAGAGAGGTTGGAATGTAAAAAATGGATGGGGAGCTATGGAAAATGAAAGAGGTGGTGAACTGAGAATACGAGGTAGTGGTAGCATGATGGGATATTGATTCAGTTAGGCTGACACGATATGAGGTAATGTGTGCAATTGATGTTAGCATTATAAAGTAGCAATGTGTAGTTGGATCATATTAATGTGATATTGGCATCAGGATATGGAAGAATATGATGACTATTGGTTAAGTACCTTGTTTTTTTATTAGGTTAAGAGGTTCTTGGGAGAGGTAGTTTTGTATCAATTGCTATGCTATTATTTAGAATTTTCGACCATTTAGCATGGTCAGCTCTTTACATGCTCACATGAGCTGGTTAAGCTTTATTGATTAATCTTTTGAGATGAATAATCTTATTTTTACTCTTGTTATGATTCATATATTCATAGATTCATATATTCTGTAATATCGGCAACGCATTTTTTCATACAGAGATTTTTTATACATGAATTTTATTGCTTAATATGATGCTAAGCATAAATTCATTGTCATTTTATTAAATGTTATACCTTTAATATTCTAGTTTGAAACGAGAACAGATAAGCATGTTTTTTCTATTGATTTTATGGGGTGTCTGCTCGCACTTTGAGACCTGTTTATGGTTTAGGACGTATTAACAGCTGCACTATGGATGCACGATAGATCGTAATGTGATCTAATTTTATTTATTGTTTCCTTTTGCTTCATACTATTGTTTTTTCAAGAGCACTTTATGACCGTGTTCTTAGTACCTTATATTTAGTTTAATATTGTATTATAAGGCAACGTGTTGGAAATGTGCTTTATTTTACTGGTTTTGCAGTCATATTTGTTTGTTTCACGTACACTGTCACTTTAATGTAAAGTGAATACGACTAAGTAATTAGGCAATGATTAACACTCATTACTTGGCTTGCACGCCAAAAAATCATGTATATAAGATTACAGTTTTTATTGTTTGAATACACCTGAAGAAGCGTAGTTTAACTACGTGAAAGCGCTTGTGTTTTTATACTTCAATAAAAGATACTACGTTTACTTTATTCTTCTCCTGTGGTGACTCCTGTTTGGATCTATTACTACTATGCTTAGGAAATCTGAGAGCTAACAGATTTAGTCTTTATCATGGTTGTAATAGTTATAAGGAGTTTTTGCAGTAGTCTTTTGTACTGTTTAGAATAGTTCTGTGTCAGCATCATCAGGTTTTGTTTCTAATGGAGTGGTTATATTTAAATTGATTCAGCAGGTTTTGTTTTTAATGGAGTGCTTATATTTAAATTGATTTTCTATTAGCCAGAGTCTGTGATAGTAAACTGAGCAACTTTAATTCAGTGTAAGGAGTAGGAATGTAGATGATGAAGATGGAAATGTAAGGAGTAGGAATTTTGGTGAAGAAAGTGGTAGTAGCTAAGATGTGATAACTGAATTTACTTGTGGTAACCTAAAAGTTTCTTGTTTTGATTTATAGGATATGTCATAGATAATATAGATTTGGACCTGGGAAGTGTAAGGATTATTATAGGTTAGTGTGGGTACTAGGGCTGGAGGGTATCTTTAAGTGAGAAGGTTATAGATAATTTGAAATGGGGGTGAGCAGTTTTAAGAGGAAGTAGTTAGGTGTTATGAAAAGGTGAATAGGAAGTATAGAGAAGCAAGGAAGGTAAGGACAGGAAGGGAGGGGTTAAGTGGTCAGATGATGTAAAAGGGATTTGATTTGTCCATGTTTGGGTATGGGAGTGGCTATTGCGTATAAGTCTAAAGGAAGTGAGAGTGGGTGGAAATGGGGGTAGAGTAGGGTAGAGGAGTGAGCCCAAGCATAACGATGGTGAAAAGAATGGGTAGAGCCAGAGAACCAGCTAACAGTGAGTACAGAAACAATCAATGGAAAGAAGTACAGGTCAGTGCACAGGTTGCCTGTATTTAATGTTAAAAATAAAACACTTTAGCTATTCTACACTGAAGGTTACTCTGACTTTGCTAGCATTAACAACAACAGGGGAAAATGGTGATTATTCAGTTTGCCTTAGAAAGAGAAGAGAATTGTGGGCATTAGATGGAGAAACAGCAATATAGGAGCAGGTATGACTGAAGCCAACCCAGGAAAGTGTGCATGCCACTTTTAGATATACCTGCAAATTATAGAATACAATATAGTACCAAATTATCTGGAAAGGGCATACATGGTTAACTGCAAGTAGTTGGTCTATGTTTAAAGGGTCCAAGCTGGATATTGTACTGCAGGGACACTTTCTTGAAATGCAGAGGGGTGGACTGGCTGAAAGTGTAGTAGGAGAAAAAGAGAGAAACTTATTATAAAGGGTACAGTAATAAGTAGAACGTAACCATAAGAAACATGGTGATATTTAAATAAATGGCTCTAACTGTCGCAGAGGTAGTGCAGATAGCTTCACAACATTAAACAGCAGGAATATAGTTTTTTCAGTAACAGTATATGCCAAGCAACTATGATAAGATTTTCTTTAAGTGTTGTAATCAAATTTCAGAAAATGCCATAACCTTATTATATGCTTACTATGTTTAGTGTGTTTAACAAGAAGAGCAATGCCTGTTCTGTACCTATTTGAAACTATTCAAAACCCATTCAGGTAAATGCTACCACAATTTTAATCTTACTGTGCATAATAACAGTTACCAATACCTAAACAAAGCCAAATTATAGTTACAGCAATCAATTTCATATAAATGCACAACCTTAATATGATTGTTGCATGCATAATGCTCTTAGACCAGTTGATGATGCATACAACTTAACTGTTAAATATCTGTATTTAGATACAGTCATGCACTGAATAGGATTTATGTGACTATTGTTCACAAACAAGACAGAATGCCAAATTGAGACATATAATAATAAATATAAAGGCAGCTTCAATACAATACAGTTTACTTACATGGCGAGCACACTCCAGGTCAGACACTAATGGCCCAGTAGGTATAAAAGAAAAGCAGATTCAAAAATGGCAACCAGGTGTGTTACTCTCCTTTATTTCTTCCAAACAGAAGGGAGTTGGGTGGGAGTAAGGCCAAGCAAGAACAGTGCCCAATTAGGGAGAGCCCCAACTGAGTTTAACTTGAGAGGCAGAGAACCAGCTAACAGTGACTACAGAAACAATCAATGGAAATGCAGCACAGGTCAGTGCCCAGGTTGCCTGTGTTTAATGTTAAAAACAAAACACTTTGGCTATCTTACGCTTACGGTTACTCTGACTTTGCTAGCATTAACAGCAATAGGGGAAAATGGTGATTATTCAGTTTACTTTAGGAAGAGAAGAAGATTGTGGGCATTAGCTGGAGAAGCAGCAATACAGGGGAAGGTATGAGACGAGACGACCCAAGAATGTGTGTACTCCATGTTTAAATATACCTGCAACTCATAGAATACAATATAGTACCACATTATCTGGAAAGGCATACCTAGTTAACTGCAAGTAGTTTGTCTTCGTTTAAAGGGTCCAAGCTAGATATTGTACTGCAGGGACATGTTCTTGAAATGCAGAGGGGTGAACATTTCTATACTAGTTCATGACATGAGTTCTTAGAGTCTAGGATTTTAAAATGTTATTTTCAAAATACTGAGAAATGGGTAAGTGGTTACCATTAAATGAAATGCCCAGTGAGCAGCATTAAAATAAGAGACATAACCAAATGCATTATAACTCATACGTTTGCCTCATTACTCAGCTCATAAGACTGAAAATACAAGCTGTTGCAGGCAGATCCCTTTGGCTCTAGGTATGGATGGGGAGGATCCCATCAAACATTATTATTAGTATAACAGACTGCCTTTTGTTCTTTACAAGGGAAATGGCTGGCTGTTTTACTTCCAGGTGGCCTGTTTGAATCTTTACTGGTACTAAGATACTGGGCACACTCATGGTGGCTGGACAAGTAAGAAGAAATAAACAAAATGTTCATAAAAAACAATAGAAGGGTAATTGTGGGAACTTCCAAAAGGCAACTTTTTTCAGCAGTGTGACAGACGTGGCGCCAGTATCCCAGTATATTAGTAATAAAATAAAAATGTAAAACTTGTGTCTGTGTGCCTTTGCCTCTGAGGGTCTGTGCAGGAGTGTCTCAGAGTAGTTTCCACTATTTGAGAGGGAAGGTTGAGTGAAACAGTGCTGTACACAATAGTGCCAGCTCTACTCTACTCTGCTTCACATAGCAGATAGCCACTTTAGTAAGTAAATTATGTGGGTTTTGTGCATGTGTGAGTGCATGCGTGTGTGTGTGTGTGTGTGTGTGTGTGTGTGTGTGTGTGTGTGTGTGTGTGTGTGTGTGTGTGTGTGTGTACATGTGTCAGTTTGGAGGCTGCATGTGTTGTGGTCTGTTAAGAATTTGTTCTACTTCCCTGTGCAGGATGAAAGGGCTCTCAGCTGAGTAGCTGTTTCAATTTTTAAGTTAAGCGATTCATAGGCTTACAAATTCAGTATGAATTAGATGTAGTGATGCTGTGAATGGACATAACTATGAGTCAAATTTTTGTGAAGTAGCACAATTTGTGTTGTCTGTGCTGCTTTTATGATTTCATTCACCATGTATGTTTAATTGAAGGAAGGGGCGTTGGCATGAGGCTGTGTACTAGTTTAAGCATACTTGTCTTTTTAGCAGATTCTTTGAAATACCAGCATGCACTGTGACTGCTCTACATTTGTCATCATGCTCAAGATGAAACACTGAAGAATCTGGCACCCAAATGTCATCTTAAGTTTGGAAATTTGGGAGAAGTTAATTTAGAAGGAGACAAATGAATATTCTGCTTGCTGAGGCACTACACCAAAGAGGCTTGAAAAAGTAAGACATAATTGCATTGCTGTTTCCTCATCAGATGAGCTATTAAACTAATTAGAAAAAGGAAGTAATTAACTTCCTTGACAGCATAATTTCCAGTGATGAAAGCGAGCAAGAATGCACAGGAATGGAGCTTCTGTTCTTCTTTTACAAAAAGAAAAGAGTTTGTGAATGCTTTTAACTGCAAAATGTCTTAATTCAAATCTTCCTACTGGTAAGCTCCTTAATTTAACAGTATACTAAAAGTCCCGGCAGCATTAAACTGGATGCCTCCATTACATTTTTTTAACTTAATATACTTTCTTGAATTTTTCAATACATAAATATAAAAGCAACTGAAATAACAATTATAAAAGTAAAGCAAAACAATGCCAGTACAGTGTTATGAAATAGTCATTACAGATAGAGTAAAAAATAATCAGGTAAATATCTCATTTTCTTGATAAGAATAAGTGATGCATAGTAGAAGAGAAAAAACAATAAACTTAATACTAGTTATATTCATTTTTATGCAGAGTGTAGACAGTTCTGGCAAATAGTGGTCCCTCTCTCTCCTTATCCTTCTGCTTACTGTCCTAACACACCAACCTCCCACCCAAAATCCCATCCCCACCAGCAACTCTCAGTAAATAGAGAAAGCTGCTGTAAATATTTTATAATATAACTTCATAGGTTCATAGGTTTATACTATGTCTATGACCATCAGGGTCTTTACAAGCCTATCCATGCAATCAAACCCACTTGTGTCCCAGAGTTCCTGGGACACCTATATAGTGGGGTGAGTATACTTCACTCTACTGAATTTTCACATAACCAAAAATCAAAAGATAGAGATGGGAAGACTAAAATCGCACAACAATCCTTTACATTGTCAAAATTCAGATCAGAGAAACACCAGCTGCACACGTCACACACCACTCGGAACTTCTGAATGGAGATCGCAGTACAGTGAGGATTGGGAAATTTACCCTTTTCCTCACTGTATTGGAATCTCGGAGTTGGTATCTATAATTTGCGGGGGGGGGGGCAAAACAACACAAAAGGTAGATTTGACTTGTGTTGACTTGGAGCAACTGGTCTTACTTGGATTCTCCTAGTGAGGAACCTTTGAGGGTGTTCCAGCTGTTCCAAGTGCCTGTTTAGATGCATGCCAAAGCGGGCATTGTACTCAATGATGGGTCTGATAAGGACTAAGTAGAGTGAGTAGAGTTCCTTGGACCTGGATGCCATACCCTTGTTTATGAGTTGGATGACATAGAAATATATTCTTACTATCACGGATAAGTGTTGGTCAAAGGTCAGATTACTGTCTACATATGTTCCCAGATCCTTAACTAGCAGGCCAGCTTTTAGGGATGTTTATCAATGGAATAATTAGGAGATGAAGGAGAAATTTGACATCTGGTATTGTTAACAGGCAATAGTTGTCATCTGATTCTGTATTCATGTCCATTCTTCAAACTTTGACATGACAACTTGTTTCTATAATTTCAATAAAAGAAGAGAACTAAATAGTATCTATTAATTTCATAATGTTATGCCTTTAGTGGCTCTAATCCTGCCAAAAGGATTTATTTTTTGCCCTGTCTTATATCCTTGCTTACTATTAAAGATCAGTCATAGTCAGTGATACTCAATAGGAAGCAGCCTACTTAACGAGACCCCCATTTTAAAATGCAGTACGTTAAAAGCTTTCTCAAAAATAATCCCAGCTACATGGGTAACCTTTCTGTTGACATCAGAAGTCAGCTAACAGTGAAGTGCTTTAACTCCAAACTAAACAAGCAGCTAGTGGTCTAATACTTGCGACTGCTAGAGAGGTAATGGCAAAAGAGTTAATTTCAGGAAAGAGACACATCCTGCTAGATATTTTCACTTACTCGCCAAGGCTGATGAATCCCAGTTAAAAAATGTTGATGTAGTTATGTAAATATAAATATGAATGCCTGCATATATGTATAACTATCACATTTATTTAAAAAAGAATGGCCTAAGCTCTCACATTATTTTAGCATGATGATCTATTCCCCTTGTACTCTACAATAAGCTTAAATGTACTAAATTCTTCCATACTAGAGACTAACTTGATAAATTCTCCTTGACTGTTCATCACATGCATTCTATAAGAAAGTTTATCAACTGCATGCTATTCCATTTTAAACGTATTCAGTTCAAATCACTGATTTATTAACTTTATTGTGACTTACTATTTGACATATATTCTTGTCATTTGTGTTCTAGTGTGAGTCCCATTTAACAAACCGAAATCAATCAATCAGTAGAAAAGTAAATAAATAACAATAATACAGGCTTCCAGCAAGCAAAAGATTAACTGAGTTTCTTATATAGCTTGGCATTTAAGCCCTCAGGTTCTGATGCTTTTTCTGATTTCAGGTGTTTAACTCTACAAACAGCTTTAGCAGCTCAAATGGGAAACTGAAAAATCAACATATTTAAATAAAGAAGGAAGATCAGAATCCAAAATATAATCTTTAATCTCGATTTCTGAAGTATTTGAGTTAGACTTACACATTCTTAAGGTGATTAGCAAATTATCTTTCAATAGTTCTAATGCAACTTAGTAACATATCTGGTTCTTCTTTAAAAAAGGAGTCTCGTGCTTCTTTTCCTCGTGATTTAATTACTTAAGTAAAAATTGGTTTGGAAGTTATTTTGTTTCTGTATATGATTACTGTGCTAAATCTAAGATGCTCAGCTTGTTGAGTTGCATATTTTTCATTTATTTTGTCTGAAATCTGCTGAGAATTGCTGACAAAATCATGGAAATTATATCTCATCTAATATTATTTTAGTTTCAGTACAATGTTTCTTAGCTCTAACATTACAATAGCATTTAACACTCCATAGTAACAAAAGTCTTGAGGGTGAGTCATCTGGCTCCTGGATTAGTATCCAGAGTCATTAATAGTGCAGAAGTCTAATGCTGTGTATCCTAAAATGATTTTCTATTTTATTTGTTGCGCAATAAAATGGAAATTCTCCAAGTTCTATCAATGACAGCAAAGGATAACATTTTGGGAAGGACAGAGAAATGATCAGCTAGTTTTAATGGTTATATTTTAACTGCAACAACTGTAAATAATCAGACATTAGAAATAGGTTTAATTGGGAAATAGCCATACATTGGGGTACTTTAAGAGCATATTTCTTACTTCTGCCATGGATAGTTCCTCAAGGGTCTGAGAAGTTAAAATACGCATGGGAATAAGTACTTAAGATCTGTTTTATGCAACCTGAGCCCTAATCTGTCCAGATCCTGATTAAATACTGCATGCCAATCTCCAGTCAAAACTAAAGATTGACATCCCACTTAGATAGATTTAGTCCAGGCTTGGCTATGAAGGAGAGGAAAGCCTGACTAGGGCATAGCATGACTTAGCAAGAGTGGTAGTGCCATTGTTTACCAGTTTAGTAAAGGAAATTAAGACAATGAGCTGCTAACAGGCTTCACACTTTAGTCCTGGATTTGAATCCCTCATTCTTCATTTGCCTATTATGTGACTCTAATCAAGTCTTTTAATATGACAGTGTCCCTAAGTCACTTCTGAAAAGATGCAAATTGAGCTTGGTAAGCATATAGTCTAAATTTTTTTTAGTGTTTCACAGCAGTCTGAGGCAAATATTATGGCAACTCAGTTCTGATTCCCACACTGTATTCTCCTTTTAATATTATTCTTTATAATCTCATTATAATAATACTCTGATTTTACCACGCAATCCATTTCTCCAGCAATCACTACTCAGTGACACTCTCACCCATTACTTGGACAAAAACTTTGAAAAATGTACTAGTTTGAATACACTTCAAGGGGTTTTTAGAAAATGCATAGATCCAGTGCATCCAGCTGGGTACTAGATGTTCCAAAGGGATAAATTAATATATTGGCAGCCTCCGGTAAAAAAAAAAAAAGTGCATCTATTTATGCCATGAAATCCATGTGCTGTGACTGAAATATTTTACTGCAGCTGCCATTCCCTTTCTACATGCTAACCACAGCTCTTAAAAATCCACAATCAGCAAGTAAAAATAAACGCACGCGCGTGTGTGTGTGTGTGTGTGCGCGCGTGCATGTGTGCGTGCGTGCGTGTGTGTGTGCGTCCTACAATGGTTTCCATTAAATGTATCTGACAGCAATGACCTGAAATATATTACAGGGACTAATATTTATGTATTTATTCATTTATTTGTATATCGTTCAAAAACTATCTTCTTAAAAGAACATTCAACTCATTGAGCAACAACCCACTCCCGCACACTTAATTATTTTTTTTTTCAGGCTGGTGATATGTCCTGGGATTAGTTAACAATCATGTAGGCTTCGCACTAAGCCCACACAATTTAAACATGCTATCAAAATGAGCAGCGTTAATCGAATATACATGCTACTCATCACACCGACACATTTGCAAGCACCTTTTCATGGACAGCAATAGTGTTTGCAGCATTGGAATGGTGCTTACATGCATGAGCACAGAATGCAAATAAAATGGCTTGCCTGTAGACAAAGCTAAAATACGAGCAAGCATTGTCATCCTGAAATATGACAAGTACGTGAAATACGTGAAGTACGTGAAATAATTCGGAAGGAGGGGAAGTGAAATGGGGGAATTATACACAAAGAATAGTGGTTTGTACTGCATAATTAATTAACAGGAAAGGGGAAATAGGTATGTACTCATATACTGCTGGCAAATTTGCTGAAGTATCAAAGAAACATTTCTAACATAAAATCCTGCAATATTGATGTAATGGTAATTAATGACAATACTGGAGTTATGCACATAAATAAAAAAAGGAACTTTTACATACAGTATGTGCACCTGTTGTAAATATATTTTAACCTCAGATGGTTTTGTACATCCAGTGAATGGCAAAATATACAAGCTGAGATCTTATGCAGACTGCAGCACCAGAAACGTTATTTATGCTGCTTGCTGTGTTTTCTGCAGTTCCTTTTATGTTGGCAAGACTAATTGCCATTTTAAAAAATGCATTTCAAATCATATAAGTGACATTAGGTTAAATGATTCTAAGATTCCTTTGAGGAAACATATACTGGAGAATACTGGCCACAGCTTTCGCTTCTTGGCCTTACATGTTAATGAGAATACAAGGGGAGGAGATTTAGTGAATGTTACTGAGACAGCTGAAATTAACTGGATAGGTAACTTACAGACTGATAAACTACCTGGGGTTAACAGTAATCTACATCTCAAACCAGCCATAAAGAGGAGTAGACTATTGCAATAATTTTGATTCGTTGGTGAAGTTTTTAAATCGAGAATTGTTTGCATGGAAGGTTTGATCTGATGAAGGATACTGAGTTATCCAAAATGCTAATCTTTATGAATGTTTTATTGTATTAAAGTTTTAATGTTATGACAACCATGGTAGTTGCACTGGTTGCTGCACTTGTTGCATAAATAAAAATGCACATGCTAACAAAGGATGTGATAGGCATGTAAAACTGCAGTGTATCAAATATGAAATGTCATATACATGTTAATGAAATGCTGAGTTAGGATGCAGCTAGCAAGGACAGAAGATACATTATGGGATGAATGTATAGACTGCAGTTATTGCATATGAGATGTATATATACAGACTATATGTATGTAGGCTGACACTAGTACTGCATTCCCTACCTCAGCATTTATACACAAGAACAAATGGAGCTTACAGCTGTAATGTCATGTGCATCTGAAATGGGCATGTTTTTGCAAATAAATGTTAATGGCACCTCTAAAGATGTACTAGACAAGTAAGTGTTATCTAGTCACATAAATGCTAAATGATAATATAATAACACTTAATAAGTGACAAATGACAACATTAGTGATGGCATTTCATGATTTTCAAGTTTTCCATTGCTAATTTGCGAGCATCTCAGACATCGTTATACTGGGCATTCTCACATGGAATTGCAGGGAACAATAACATAACAGCAATTCAATAGCACCAACAGGACAGAAGATATATTATGGGATGAATGCATAGATTGCAGCATGACATACAATAATAAATGTTTATTGAAGCCCTCATCTGCCATTAATCTGTATACTGTGATGAGAACAATTGCAGTATAAAAAAATGTCTGGATGAAGACATGCAATACAGAGCATAATTATTTTGGAAATAGGTAATACATGTGTGCTATGAATGACATAATAAACATTCATATCATTTAATTTTGGAACACATGCTAGGACAGGTATCAGAGAGATGCATACTAATCATAGATGCCACAGAAATACACATATCAGTTATGTCATGAAGAACACCCTCAAAAGGCTTACAGCACTTTCCTATCATAAGTGATATTGATGCCCTACCTTGTAGGACAATAGCTTGAAAAAGGTGGACTTCTGACTGTACCATAACAATTGTCCGTCTGTAAGCCACTGCTGTCTGACAGACAGATGTTACCAGATTCAAACCCCAGCCTACTATATTAAGCTGTCTAGAGACCTCTGTATTGATTGCATGTGCCATAGCAGATAGCAATGGAGGCTGCCACAAATAACTGAAATTAATGTGTGCAGTAAAAAGGAATTATGAATATGATATGAACAGTCTGATTTAGTCAGAGTGCTGAAAAGGCGCTACACATATTAAAGTCCACGCAACAGTGAGCAGAACAACATCAATGCTTCTTTGACAAGGAAGCTGTTTCCATTATGTAGTGCACACACTGTCCCAGAATGGAACCACAGTCTAACTGTGGAGGTATGCTATACAAGCCAGTACAGAATGCACATGCAGCAGGAGCACTCGTAGCACAACATGCCCCAAATAACCATTTCACTGCCATGCAATCTCAACCTGTGATGATAGATCTTTCTCCAAAATGAAAATAGATAAGAATAATTAGATACAATGGTGTCTATGTAACATCGCATCATTCATATCATGTTGCCCTTTCCGGAATTAAAAGCAAGCTGTGTGACTCTACCATCTAATGGCATATTGATGAACCACAAGTACCACAGTGGAAGTCTTAATGCAAGTGTGACACTATAACTATGCTAACTTATTACATCATATGTATGCATCATAAACAATCTCTTTGCAATAAAAAAGGTAGCAGAGGCCTGTCCCTCTGTAAATGTACACATTTGAACTGTGGTGGACGCTATTCATGTATTACAGTATAAAGCCAAGTAATGCCAGCAAGCACTGAATGTAAATGTTGAACACATGAGCATTTGACAACATAAATTACAAATGCACCAAGGAAGATGTGTCACTACAACTGTATCATGTAAAGAATGAATGGACCAAGGAAGCTGTGTCACTACAATTGTTAGATATGTTAGTATGTAACCATAAAACTTCAGGGCTTGCACTTTGTATATAACCAGGAACCACTCAAAATCAGTGTGAAATGACATAAAACCCAGAAAGTTGGTAAAAAAATGTATTCATAAAAATTGAAAATAAATACACATCCAGTTTAAGTGCTTTCATCTATCACAGGAGACTTCATTCGAAAATGTTGGAAACTGATATCACTTCCTTATATATTCTATCTCATATACTAGTCCTTAAATTTAAAGGTACAGCAATCTATTAAACAATTGTTTGGTTCATAGTGTAACTGAAAAATGAAAAATTATACAACTTGTTTGAACTACTACTACCTCAAATATATTATGACAAAATCTTCCTTGACAGAAGAACTTCAAAATCTTATAGAATTAATATTTTTAGAAATGTGTTTAGAAAAAAGACCAAACCAGTTTTTGTGCATAGTTTGGTTGCCCTATATTTTAAAGCTGGCTGCAAAGATATTGTTTCATTAAGCCCAGCATTAAGTCTCAGTTGCCAAAGCAACTGTCTATATTCAATTAAATGTTCCCATGTACCTCCCCTAGAAAATGTTTCCACTCTTTCTAAAAGCCAAAACAAATTTTAGTGAAATTAACACAACTGTCAGAGTGTTTGGCTAAAGAATTATTAACATTTTTGTTTCCAGTCTCATATATGTGCTCATAAATCAGCTTTCTAAGCATCCTTTCTGTCTTCCCTGTATAGAATCCATTGCATCCTACACATCTAGCCAAATAGACTAATCTGGCTGTTCCACAACTGCCAAGATTAAAAGATACCTTTGTATCTAATCGGTTAAAAAAAAAACAACTCTGTCCTCGTTAACAAAGGAACGTTAATTATAAAACCCACAGTTAGTGGTGACACCAGTTTTCAGTTTCTTCCATCCGTTTCTCTCTAGTAATTATTTAAAATTTCCCATAGTTTTATTAATGAATAATGGTTCCCAACCTTTAACCTCAGCAAATATTTTATTCCCCTACAAAAACTTCCAGTTGTTCCTTATAACCTTTTTTATATTTTTAGTTCTTTTGTTATATGTAGCAACACAAGCTGTATCATATCCCATTTCTTCTCTAGCAATGCTTTCTGTGTTATCTTTCTTTTTTCCTAATAGGGGCTCATATTTTCCTTAAGTACCTCACTAATAATTTTGAGAACCATTTTTTTCCGGATAACCCCTATTAAAAAACATCTCTCTGAAGGTGTTAATTTCTCCTTCTAAATCTTGTAAATTGGAAGTTATTCTTGCCACCCTTATGCACTGCCCTTTTACAAGGTTATATTTAAGTGAATAAGGGTGTGTGCTATTAAAATGTAGATAAGAGTTGCTGAAGGTTGATTTTCTATAAATCCTGTTTCAGTTTTGTCAACCCAGACATCTAAATAATTGATTGCTTCCATGTTCAATTGCAAAAATTCTAAAAATTCTTTGATCGTGCATTCCAGTCCAGACCAAAGAATAAAAATATTATCCAAATATCTAAACTAAATCTTAATATATTTAAAAAACTCAGAAGAAAAAAATATTTTTTCAAGTGCTAATAGCACCAATTAGCCACTCCTTCAACTTGTTGGTATATTTCACCCTTGAAAAATAAAAAAATGTTTTCTATAACTATCCTTATCTAATAGCGTCCCCATCTAAAATTCACATTTGATATACATACCTAAAAATAAATTCATCCCCTCATCCTTAGGGATGGAATTGAAAAAGTCCACTACAGCTATTGTCAAAATGCCAGCAGATTTCTCCCATATATCTGGTGTAAATCTTTCCAAAAAGTCCCAGGAATCTTTTAGTAGATGTTTTTCAACCCCATATATATGTTTCAAATTCTTGACAACATAAATTCCAAATGGCTCGGTTTTAGAGCCTGCAGCTGCTATTATAGGTCTATATGGAGTATTACCTATGTCTTTATGCACCTTAGAGATAACAAATATTGCTGGAATAACAGATTTCTCACCATTCAAAAATGAAATTCTTTCATCCAAAATAAATTCTTCTAAATACAAATCTATCCCTCTGTAAGCCACATTGACTTCATTTCTAGAAGCTAAACTATAAAAATCTGCATTCTGTAAAATATCAAACATTCGAGTAACATAGTCAGTGGTGTCACAGATCATAATGCCTCCTACTTTATTGGGTTTAATTATTCTGATGGACTTATTATTAACATTTTAAGTAGCTCATTTTCCTCTTTTGTTAAATTGTACTTTGTAAACTGATTGTTATCATTGTCTATTGCATGTTTAATGCCACCACTTAAAACCAGTATTCAGCAGGTCACGACCACAAAATAACAGGACAGTCACAATTATCAGTATTCTGGAAGACTGCCCATCCTGTTGTTTTGTGGTCGTGATCTATTGTATATTTCTTTGACACATACTCTTTCAAAGAAGTTAATATGGGGTGTAACAGGGGACTGAATGCAACTTTTCTCCTGAGGGAATTAATTGTCAATTCCCTTGCTCAATTCTCAACATTTAAAAAACAGGGCTAAATTCAACTTTTGAATGTATAATTTAAAGACAAATAATTTCACCTATATCAATTTGTCTATTTGTTATGAATTTAAGCCTCTTTTCAAATAAAGAGAAAAAGTTTTTGTCAATCAATAAACTACTATAGTTAAAAGTATCAAAACCATTTTTGCTATAACAATACCCCTGTCTTCAACTTCAATAACACTATTATTATTATCATGTTTTGTTCTGAAAATTGTGATTCTTCCAGTTGTGTGTCTTTGTCCTGGGACTGTAGAAGTCCTCTGTGGCAAATTTGGATGGCCCTGTATCTATGTAATTCCTCCCTAATTTACTAGCCTCTCTAACCTTTGAAGAGGGAGAAAATCCTCATCTCTATAAGTATAGCTAGTACCTTCCCCTTTATTCACCTCATAAAAATCATAGTGTTTTAGACCCTTACTAGTTAATAATCTTTGCATAGTTGATCACTATTAGTTCTCGTGAAACACTTGTCAAAATTAAAATGAGTCTTATGACTAGGAGTACAATTACTCTTACTCAGTGTAGAATATGCTGTTTTGTTTGCATTTACTTTCAATTTTTATGAATAAAATTTTGTACCAGCTTTCCTGGTGTTATGTCTATTCACACTGATTTTGATTGTTTCATAGATGAGTCGGTATGTCAAACCATTACATCATGTTATTGCTGCAGGGAATATGTGTGCTTTTTTTTGTACTAAAACAACATACAGAATGTTGTCTCATTCCTTCTTGCCAGAGGATAGCACTTCCTATGTATGTTATGTAAGGAAAATGTAATCTCGTGTCATCATTACTCTGAATAAAATCATTGCTATCTGAGAAATTATCATAGCTTTTTGTAACAGGAATCAACATCTATACGTGTACACAGAAAGTGTGTTTGATAACAGTGTTAGTGACATGTACAGTCACAATAAGACAGGCACAATGTAGTCTGAGTAATAATAACTTTGGATTTTAACTAACTACCTAAGATCACAAGCTGCAGATTAGTGCCTGAATCGCAAGTGGCACATTTCGTATTGAGGTACAAATGGGGCAATGCACAGTTGAATGGATGACATCACTACTGTTTATTAGCTGGATGTTTATGCTAAAAAGTGGTCACAGTGCACAATAACACTGTACAGTTACACATCATATATGTATTTGAAGAATAGTATATACAGTAGGAGGGTGAAAGACGCACACAGCTGACTTCAAACATCCTACATATGTAATTACACAATGTACAAAGCACACTGTCAAAGTCACACAACACAGGATAATTCACACTCCAGCTGTGAGATACTGCAGTTATGATAGCATTATATCATCACTGTGTGGCCAAAAAGTTATTTTCGCAGGATTTTATGATTTGCTTGTGTAATAGTGTGTCACTGTAAATCCATCTCATAAGTGGAAGTGTGCATAAAAAGAGTTGTGAGGTGGCCAGTGGTATATGACAGTAATCAGTCACACTATTTAAGCAAGGATGGGCTCAACCTACCCACCTATCCCCTTATATCATTAGGCAGTGCCACAGGAGAATACTGAGTACAAGTGAGGCATATAGCATCTATGACATTAGCAGTGTATTGCCATGGAGATGCATCTGGTAAAACTTTTAAAGCCATCTGGTATTGTAAAAGTTGCCACTGCAAATGTGTGTAAATGAATCCTTAATTCATTTACAGTCTCTCACACATGCACACACACACACACACACACACACACACACACACACACACACACACACACACACACACACACACACACACACACACACACACACACACACACACACACACACACACACACACACACACACACTCACTGTAGAAGTTAAGCACTCCTGAACTTGAACTTCATACTTATCTATTTACTCATTCTAGGGAATAGTGTAAGAAACAGAAGCATCAAAGGAGAAGTCTAACATCTAAAGTGCAAAAGTTCATTTTAGAAAGAATGACCTCATCACCATGTTGTAGTAGGGGTGTAGTCAGAGAATATAATTTAATAGGTTCATAGGTTCATAGATTAGGTTACTAGGTTAGTACTAGGCTAACTGCCCTTGTGAGCCATTTTAAGCCTAGCCAATTATCCCCTGTGAGATTCAAAACCTGTATCTTGTGTTTGTAAGGCAAACACCTTAATTGTTGCTCCCCAACCCACTCATCATTTAAAAACTTGAAATGTCCCTCAGGCACTTAACAAATGTTTCCATCACAATCCCTCTAAGGCCATTAAATAGATATTTTTCAGTTTATGAAACTCTTATTGATGGCATTAATTTAGACAGCTGTGGCAATAGTATGGCCTAAAAAAGCAATGGTTTCTCTAAGTAATGTACAGCTACTCTGGTATTGGAAAAAAAGCTGTGGCTGTAAAAGGTGGAATAAGAGGATGGTGAAATCATCTAGCAGTTTAAAATGCTTCTGCAGAGTAGAAGTTGAGTACAGCTGTGTTGGAGGAACATGCTCACCTAACTCAAAACACCCCCCCCAAACACACACGTTCCCCATATTGGGGCTTGAACCTCTTACATATCTAGTTAAACAATGTAGAGAGCACAGTATTAGACACAAATGCCACAGGAGAAGTCTGATGCTTAAACGGAGAGAGTGCACTTTTGTCAAAATGACTTCATCATGCTTATTAGCAGTTGCATGCAGAATTAAATGTATTCTCCTCATGTTTAGTGAATACAGCAACAAGTGTTTTACACATCCCCCCCACACACACACACACAAGTTTTCCATTTTTAGAACTGGACCTCCTACATATCTTGTTATACAACCTGAAGAGCACATTATTAGTCGCAAGCACCACAGGAGAAGTATGACTGTTAAGGGGACAGAGTGCACTTTGTCAGGATGACCTCATCACTGTGTATCAGAGAGGATGTTGCTGTAAAAAGGGGGATAAGGGAGCTGTGTGCAACTATAAATGCATTTTCTTAATTGGAAGTTAATACAGTACCAAGCATAATACACGCAGACACAGATAAAAGTTTCCTATGTTGAGCATCAAACCTTCTACCCATCTAGTTACACAATCTAGAGAGCATAGTACTATTTGCAAGCACCACAATTGAAGACTGTCTTCAAGATGTGAAAAAGCATATCGGTACTTCTTGAAAATCCACTGTTTGGAACAAATAGTACTGTGAATCACAGGTTGTGCAACAAATGCGTATGTGTGTGCACAGGACAATATAACTTCACTTTGATTGTTTCATCTTGTTAGATGCTTCTGTATTAACATTTAGAAACTGTCCTTCATGTACATTACATTACTGTGAGGGACATTGATGTGCTTTACATTGTAGGATGCCATAGACGTTTGATGTTGTAAACCAGTGGATTATCAATCAAACTTCCTTGCCACTTCATGCCGGGCAGATTGCATACTTGTATTGTCTCATACTTGCACAATGTGTATTGACAAAACAAACATGCAAGTCATACAAAGGAGAGTGCACTACAGAGTAACAGTGATGGATTATGTGAGAATACATTAATAAAACTTGTAACATAGTTGCAAGTGTAAAATATTGTAGATCAGACATACATTAACTGACTAAAATTAACTGAATAAACATTAGTCTAAAATCAAGATAACTTGTTGACAAAATTAATATAGACTTACAAATGTTGTGTAACTTAAAACAATAATTGTTTCATATTCTTTATTTTATTTTACTCTTTGAGTGCAGTGCTGCCAAGTTGAATTGTGCTGTTGTGGCAAAGTATTAGTGCATGTGTAATCATAGCTTGAAGTATTGAACTTAGAACGGGAATCAGCAATACGCTGTATTGCTCTGTGCAGACTTTTCTGCAAGATCTGTACAAGACAGGCTGCACAATAGGGAGCAGGCACATTAATACAGCACAGGATAATGACACGTTGAAGAAACACCTAGCCAATATTTACAGACACAGGAGTCAAACAAAACATTCTAAAACATTTTGCATCCATCTGCCTTTGAACCTTCTGAGCATTCCAAGAAAAACATTTATACCTGAATGCTCCTGCTCCCATCCCACATAACATTCTTACCTCTTACCTTCCTCACCCCTCTCCTTTTCTCCCTTCTCTCATCTGTCAATCAATTTCTTCCCCATCTCACATGCCCACTAACACCAGAGGTACACCTAATGTTCATTGCCCAGCTGTCTTTATAGCAGGAACAGATATATTTGTAAATATTTGTTCATACATATTTATATTTTATACTTACTTTGTTGATTTTTATACTTAATAGTGGATTTTCATTAACTGTATCTCTAAATGCCATTTTTATATGTACTAATGTTCTACTATGTAACTTACAATCTGTTGTTCATGAATATTGCCTGTATGGAGCTTTTCTCCCCAGGACTTCATTGAAAATGGGTTCTTCCTGGCCCAATGGAGCATCCTGGTAAACCAACTGCAAATAAATAAATAAATAAATAAATATTATCTAAGCACACCACATAGGAAGTCATACTTCTGATGGTTAATATTTCACAACAGCTTTCAGCAAATGTGAATGTATACATTCATCTTCATTGCCCTATTGGCCAGTGTAACCTGTACATCCAACTCTTCAGCTTGTTGAAAACTACATTAAACTGAATAAACATACCTAAACACAGTGACACAAAGTGCAAAATAGTAAGACATCTGAAGGCAATGCACTCACAAGATATTGCCATAGGCATTGTACTTCCATTTAGCCTTAATTGCATCTGCTGCTTGAATCAAGATGTTGTGCAAATGCAGAGGTGGAAGAATACTGATACAGATGGGCAAGGGAAAGATATACTATGATAAATGATATCCCTAAATGTAAACAAGTAGCTAATCATGCCTCACACCTCATTACTCAACCTTCTTCACTTCCTTACTTCTATCAATTTCTCTCCCCTGGCTTCCTCTCTAAATATACCATAAGACAGCTTTCCCTTACTTCTTATTGTAATTCCTGTTTGTATTACAATAATTTACTTTTAATTTCTCAATGAACTTGCTAGAATGCCTCTTGTCATGCAACTTGCTTCTATTATCAACCAGTGTTATCATATTATGCCTAATTTGGTATAATTATTTAAACTGTAGATATTTTTTGTATTATTTTTGAAGGTTGTAAAAGTATTGTTTTTAAAGCGTTTTGTAATACTTTGGAGCTTTTCCACCGTCCTCTGCTGAAAATGGGCTCCTACCCATCTGGACTAACCAGTTAATCAAATGTCAATAAATAAATAAGTAGAAGCAGGAGATACATCAACAGGGTGAGATGGAAGCAGGAACAAAGTAGCTTATGACAGAAGAAAGATACTGGTAGCTCATAACAATATGTAGCCAACAGGTACACATAAAACAGTGTAGCAAAAGCAGACAGTAACACTTAGCTAATGGATGGAAAAGAACCCTTGAAATTAGTCAAAAATCTGTCTACTCATGTGAGCAATAGTTTATCACACAACAAAGAAATTACTACTTCAAAACCATTAAACTACACAATTGAAGCACAGTGACAACTTACTGAAGGAGAAGAGGTGAACTGAGAGAGATATAGATAGATGTAGAGAGGAATAGCAGCAATTCGTTTTCTGGGACATGGACGAACATCTGTATGGTGTGTTACTCCTACTTATCAAATCATTAATTTGTCATGCTCTGTTCAATAAACTGCTTACTACAGGTACAAATAAGGGGTAGGAGACTGCAATAAACTGGATGACAAAAGCAGGATAAGGCTGGTTTAATAAGTCTCCCTGTTAGGGCTGCAATGTTTTTACAAATGATGTTTTTCTGCACTATTCAATAGTGTGTTAATGAAAAGTCACATATGGAGAGAAATACAGACATTTGCAGTTAAATATATGATAAGAATATAAAATGTAATGAATTAATAAAATGAACTACAACTGTAACTGAACCCAAGACACTTTGCAAAAATATCAGTCTACAAATAGGGCAATTATCTCAACATGACACATGGGAACTCTTACTTTACGTATCAAGCAGCATAAGAACTGTTGCATTAAAGGTTTTCTCAGTGTTACAGTTAGTCTACCTTTACTCTGTATTCCAATAGCACAGCAGATTTTAGCACATTTGTGTGAAAATAACTAGATCAGCTCAGATTAAACTGAAATAATCAGCTTTTGCAATAAGAAGTTAAACAGCATTCACCATCACTCAGCATTGTTGCTTTATGCCAGCTTCCAAGCAAATGCTGATGACATAAAGTGAAGGCTTTTCTGTGGGCCATTTCTGGCCATGTTTTTTGTCTGTGAATCTATTTTCTTACCAGATTAAATGTATGAAAATGGGTTGATAGGACAGTAGTCAAAACAAGGTTGGCAAGCACAGTGCAGGACCCAAGAGAAAGAATACAGGAATTTGCAGGAGGGTTGTGAAAGTGCACTATAGCTATCCATTTCTTCACAATGTAAGTGTACAATTGTACACAAAATTTCATGGCTTTGGAGAAACAGTGCATCAGTGATGGATGACAACAATAGAATAATGTTGTATGGCCAATTGGACCAAATCAAATGTGTCAAGATGACACAAAGATGAAGTGGAGTGCTTTATATGGGGCATATTTGTTTTGTGGGACAGGTGCCCAATTTTGGAGGAGGGGGTGAAAGATGTGGGAGGTGTTTATGAATAAGAGGATCAAGTAGGTATGGTAGGTTAGGAAGCATGATCAGACATACAGGGCATACAAGATAGATGGGTATGGTGATGGACACAAACAGTTGGGGATACCATGATTAGGGATAGGGGACACTAGAGACATACCCATATCTGTCTTGAAAACCATCAGAATCTAGTCCTCACCCTCAAAACTATCATCATTGTCTCCCATAGCAGCTCCCTGGGTCAATGTCAGACATGGCATCATCTTTGCAATCCGACACATAACCTTTTCAAGCCTGCTGATATGTGTTCTGTGGGCCTTCTTCATTATATCTTCCACCACACTTGTCAGCTTCTGCTGGGTGTCAAAATCACCACCTCCACTGGTGCTGCTCCTAGAGGGTACCACTTCATCAACAGCTAGGGCAGAACTATCTGATGCAGGTAGAGCAGGTAGGGTAGGGAGTACGCAGGCAGCACTGACTGGTTGTGATCCTTAAGTCCTGGGTGTCTGTGTTGACATCTGTGGAGGTATGGCAGGCTGAGCTGCACTGGTCAGTCTGCCTTTCTGTGCTTTTGGTCATTTGTTTTTCAACAGCAAGGTATGCAAACAGAAGAATGTGAATAAATTATAACTGCCCCCCCCCAAAAAAAAAAAAGAGAGAGATAGGGTTGGGGGGAGAAATAAGTAGATACATGGCATGTCACATTAAGTCTTTTTTCAATACACTTTGTTTGGCAATCCGTTAACAGTTATAATTTACTATTGTACACCTTTATTACATCCATATATGATGGAAAGGTATTAATGTGTCATAAAATCAACAAATCTCACTGCTATAATATAACAAACAGCAGCCTTTAGTTCCCTATGATGGATTGGATAAATGCATTTAAAGGTAAAAATTGCAATTACCATATTTGAATTGTTCCTGATATATCATTGTTGCTAATATTTTAGACATATTTATCCAGTAATAAAAAGTAATTGCTGCTTCTGAGTATTGAACTCGAACACATTGAATCTGTTGTTCTCATTGTTAAATACAAGCAGCAGCAGTTACTGGGAAAGGCATGCATAAATGAGACTGAGGTTGAGGTATGCCAGCTCAGGATGCTAATGATTAAGGGAACAAAACTAAATCTCTGGCTTGAATTTGGACCTGAGACGTACCCATTGCCTCTCTGAGATGAGTCAATCTCTCCTAGTGCACCTCACAGTTTGACGCTATTTCGTCTGCTGCTATATAGTATAAAAAGAAAAGAAATACATATGAAAGTATAATGAGTAACCGCATTGGCTGGCTACATCATTAATAGCATATCATAGACAGGTTATGGGTTGGTATACTTACACAATTGAAGGGTGTTTGAAGTCCTAAATTCAGCATCCCATTGGCTTAGCATGTCCTCCTTGTGCTTTTTAGGGCCACTACAGTGGTAACAACATTGTTCCACAATGTATGGAATGCCAATTGCACTGGAGACGGCCTTGGCTAAGCTATTCTAAGCCTCAAGCTTATACAGACACCTGGTATAATCCACCTACAGCAGACCATGGCTGTAGCACTTCATGATGAGTACCACTAATATCCTAGATCCTCAACACTCCATCTTTCTGCTCCAAATTTAGCATAATTCTCTCCCTTGCCAACCACATCTGCAGAAAGTCAAGCTAACAAGATATGTCTAAATTGGCACCCAGTTCAGGTCTCACATGTAACTGATTATGCAGAAAGATGCGCAGCCTTGCCAACTGCATTTGCACAATTGAAAGTAGCTGGATTCCTTGGCAGACGCATTGGCACTACTTACATCCTATAGTAATGAAGATGTGAAACATGGCATTAAGCTTTGCCATGTATGATGATCTGCCTATTCATGGTTAGCATAATGATTAAGGTGTTTACCTCACAAACAGAAGAAATTGGGTTTAATCTCACCTTTGAAAGAAATTTGCTGGTGTTAAAATGACCCATAAGGACAGCATGCTTAGTATTTACCTATGAACCTATTGACACAGGTTCCAGTGTCAAACAATGAAATGCTTGATGGCATGGCTTTTAATCCTTGCAGATGGAAGAAGAAAGAGGTTGAATTATGACATATTGTGATGTTGGGGCTTACACAATGTTACAAGATTGTTGTACCAGCTGGGAATTGAATCCATGGGATAAAGCATACAAAAATTGAAATTTAGCTTATTGATTGACATTGCTACAGGAGAACTACCTTTTAAGCATGGTAATTAAATATATACTAATTTCAAATTAATGGAGATACACTTCAGAGAGGCCAATATCTGTGTGATTTTAGTTAGCCCTGAGAATGCATTCCTATGTAAAAGTCAGCATTTCTGTTTTTAAATATATTTCAAATGGACGTAGTTGAATGAGCTTAGTAATACAAGTTGGGATATGTTACATATATATACTTCACAAGATGTAACTGTCCTAAATACATATTTAGGATATGTGATGAGTCATGATGATTATAACAAATGTATTGAGACCATCATACATATGCAAGTGAATTTTAAATTAAATATCATCATTGTCATGTTTAAAAAAATGGGCACACATTAGCTTGAGCTTATATATGAAGCATTAATGATATATGCTAAATAGAAAAGTGTACGCATGCAAACATGTATACATTGCTTGCAATAAACATGTTTAACATTATCATTTTTCTTTACTTTTATTGGCTAATCAAAAGGTTTTTCAGAAATGGAATTCTTACCCTTAATTATCTGTGTTCTTTATCTAACCTCACTACAGTTACACCTTATGCCACAGGGGTAGGTATGTGACAAGTGGAATTTTTCTATTCAGTACTAACTAGAATGCTGAGGAAAATGCATTGTTCTAGGCATGATTGCATGACATAAGACATTCTAAACTAAATTTCACTTTTTCCTTAGGTAATGAACTGTGTTTGCACACTGCCAAGTGGAAAGCAAATGCAAATTATAAAGAAAAAAAAATCATATTGTGAATAATTGCAATTCAATCTCTAGATAGGATTCAAACAATGCATCATGTGTTTATTTCACTCAAATCGCTCCATTTACATCTTGTGCCACACATTTAGACATCTGTCAGGTGCATTCTCAGCAGTAATTACTAACTATGGTGCTGAGGGCTGCATATCAATACCAGGCATATTTGTGTTACATAAGGTAGCCTAAACTAAATTTTTCATTTTTTTCCTTGGGCAATGAACAACATTTGTGCACTGCTAAGTGGAGAGCAAATAAAAAAAGGCATTAAAATATGTTCTAGAGAAAAAGCTGACAATAAATTAAATATACTCAGTTGGTATATTTAGCAGTAACCAGAGCAAGAATTGTATTTAAGTGACACATCTCATTGCAAAATCAGAAATGTACTTTGTGGAACACATTAGCAGGCTTGTAAGTACCAACAAATAAAGTGGACACACAACAGCTCATGTGTCATTAGCAATACTGACAATGTGATTAAATATGTATTCACACAACCCTCTATAAAATTATGAATTAAGTGGATTCAAAACATACATTAGCTGCCCCGTTTGTCTAAGCTCAATGCACTTACACCTTGAACCACAAAGAAAGTTACCTGACAAGTGCTTTTTCTTCACTGAGTATTATCCAGTGCTAAATGCTGTCAGGCTGGTCTGAGCTACATAAAACAGCCTAAACTTAATTTTTCACTTTTTCCTTAAGCCTACCAACCAATGTGCAAATACAAAAGGCACAATTTATCAGAAGCATTCACAAACATTTTTTTTTTTTAATAACAATCTGAAAGAGCATGAAATGAATGACAGTGTATATGTAGCAATGAGCAGAGCTACTACTACATTACATTGATACTTTCAACCTTCTCTCATCTCCTTGGCACATCAGTTCTATCATGTATGTCTCACAATATCATGACTTTAGCTAATGTCAGGGGAATGGAAAAGGGCACAGGGAACAGCAGAAATGATTTCATTTTCCCACAGTACACACAATATTGACATAATTTCAAACAAATTATCTGTCACTTTTAGACACTACTTACCTTACTTGAGTTTCCCACATCAGTATATTCATACACCAAAATGAGTGTCAAAATGTGTTATGTCCTCCCTCAGTAAAATGATCTGGGAACTGGTTTTGAACCCTGCATCATTCATAATGTTTCTCTAAGCTCAACACATTTACACATTATACCAGAAAGATATGTGTGTGACACCTTGAATTTATTTAATCATTACTGTTCAGACTGCTGAGGAAAGTACAACAATGCCAGTCTTAATTGCAGTATTGATGGCAGTCCAAATGAAATTTGTCAGTTTTGATGTTTAATCAAAATTGCTATCCTGCAAGAGAAACCTGGATGAATTTGAACCATTGAACGCAAGTATTAAGAATACTCATTGAAGAGTATTTCCCATTTTTGCCACAGACAAAGGCTTATATTAGCAAGGAGAAAAAGAGTTTAGATGTACTTAAATGTGATATTGTCTCAGGTCACATTAAAACTGCAACATAAACAAGTTATAGAAGCTGCCCTTTCTCATTTGACAGTAGATGTCTGGATGATTGTGATATTGTCAACAGTTAGGATACCCATACCCTCACACAATATTAAACAAAGTCTGCAAACACTGCAGATGTATTCCTTTCTTTCTTTAGGGTGCCTCATTCCCTTATCTGTGCTTTCTTAAGAACAATTATATCTCAGTTTTATTGCATGTGTTATCTGCATCAATTCTAAATGTATTCCCTTGAATATGAATGACATTTCTTAGTAATGGGCAGTAACTGTGGCCATTAAAGCCAGCATTTGAATGTTAGGAATGTTGCTATCTTAACTCAATGTACTTTCTGACATTTTTGTAAATCTCTTCTCCCTGACTCACCCTCAGTAAGTGTACATCAAAGAGGGGAGATTATGAAATCCTGATTGCTGCTGCAGTCAGACTAATCATAGACACCTGCAAGCCATTAACAGGTAACACTTATCAATGCTCATCATGCTAGGGTGTGTGCATGTAATTGTGCATCTCATTATACCATGTTTACTTTCCCTACACTCAGTGCAGACTGAGGTATTCTGGAATGTTATTGATTTAACACCTCATTTGTACAATTGCAATGCTCACAGGCCTGACTCTGCAATATATAAATACAACTGTGTTGCTAATTTACTTATATCTACTGGGAAGACTGCTTGGATCCAGAGAGCTCAATACTGTTAACTAAACACACATTTTAGAGAATAATCTAATTTCTACACTGCTTTATTATCATGGAATTTTGTTATTTTATACGTAATGCTTTTTTGTAATATTAAAGGATGATTTACTATGCCTGCTCCAAACCACTTTTTTATCTTAATGTTTTTTCTTTATCCCTCTACTTTTGACATAGCCCATGTAGATCAGAGAGCAAATGCTATGTGCTGTATCTTTAAGTAGCATATGAAAGACTGAGTGCACATATAAATATCAATCACATGTCATTTCTAGTGCCATTTTGAGAGCACAGCCAGACAGCAAGCATGCATGAATACAGCAGTTAGTTTGTATATAAGTTACTTAAGTTAAAGTCAGTAAACTTTTATTGTGATGTGTTTGTATAAAATAAAGCTGCTTAAACAGAACCCATGAAGGCTCTTCTATTGTGTCCAAAGTAGGAAAGTGACATGGTATCAGAACTAGGATCACAGAGAATAAGATTTGGAGACATGAGGTGCAGAGATGACAGTGATGGTAATCTAAGAGAAACAAGCATGAAAAAGAGCTAGAAAAGAAGCAAAGGTAATGAGAATAAGCACAGATTACTTATTTCATAAAAAGGATAAAACAGGGCATTACAAGGGTACAAAACACATTATTAAACAAATGTGAGGCATAAACAGTCGTATTAACTAAAGGAAATGTTTAAAGTAAAGGTGTTTTATGAAACAATTGACAGAAAAGTAAAATGAACATGTTTAAAGGCAAAACGAACATATTTATGGCAAAACAGACATGTTTAGAGTAAAATGAGCACAACAAAAGTACAATGCGCATGAATTAAACAAGCAAAATGAATATAATAAGGGCAAAAAGGGGCAGATTAAGCGTAAATACTGCAACTGCATGTTTTTTGGCAAAGTGCTGTGTTGTGGCATAACTATGACTTTGTATTGTATCAAGGGCATAACTAAAGTTATTCAAAGTATCTCAGAGTGTGTAAAAGTGATTACAGTGTGTGCTTATTACTGTGCATGTATTTCAAAGAGTTACTTGTGTGCAAAGTGCATCTATTTCGTAAAGTGCAGTCAAAGTATAGCCATTTCGAAAAGTTTCTTGCACTGGCTGTGTCTATTCACAAAGTGCTGCCATTACAGAGTGTTTCTTGCAATGTAAAGTATTGCCTAGAAAGGTACTGCCATTTTGCGGAAGTTTCAGTGTGTTGTGTACTTTTTATTCGCAAAGTGCTATTACTTCTAAACGTTATTGACTCTGAGCTTCTGCTGCTCATTCATTAGCATCATACAGTTATTTGAAGTGCTCCTTAAAATGATGATAAATAACTTTGGCAATACAATACGTTCATAAGTATTACACTGCCCTAGAGACTTATTTCCCAAAGTCCAGTTACAGAGAGGCTTGCATTGTGCAGTTATTTGATCTGTTTCTTATACTGATAAGAGATGATGTCGTGCAATACAATCATTTCAAAAATATTACTGTGCCTGAAAGAGATACTTATTTTGCAAAGTTCAGTTATACAGAGGCTTATTGTGCTATTGAGCAAAGTTACAAGTACTGGCATAAATTTATGGCATATGTGTATGTGTTTGTGCTTATTTGCAAAACCCTTCACTGGTATGTGTTAATATGGCAGATGGATTTTGAAAACCCTTACCACTTGTATTTAATCAGAATATTGCAGAGAATTGGAGAATATTTCAGCAAGAGTATAATATTTTTATACAAGCAGCTTATTCAGATAAGGATGCATGCACCAAAGTATTCATTTTGCTAAACTTAGCTGGGTCAGAGGCCATAGAAAGTGACCGTTCATTGTGTATGCACCAGCGGTATATAAAGGAGAAGGTGAAAACTGCCATTTTGCTGTACAGGCTGAGTCAAGGGAAGACCCTGAGTGTTTGAAGCACAAATTCAAAGAAATGTGTAACCCCCAGACAAATATTACATTAGGGAGTCATTTGTTTTATACAAGAGATAGGAAACCAGGGGAAACTTTTGCAGCTTATATAACTAGTCTGAAAAACAAGGCTAAAACATGTCGGTTTGGTGACTTAAAAGATGAGTTGATAAAGGATAGGCTCATGTGTGGTATTAATAGTGCTGCTTGAGAAAGATCTTGCCTCATGATGGTGATTTAACATTGAGTAAAGCCATAGAGATTTACCAAATCCATGAAGTGACAGAAAAACACGCAGGTATGCTTGCAAGTGACAAGAGCATGGTTTCAACAGGCTCCAGCGCGAATGTAGACATCATGCAACACATGGCAAACACATATAGGCCTACTAAGCACATTGACAGCCACAACCCCTGCTGGCTCATTAAGGAAATCACCTAGTGTTCCTGCAAGTTCCAAGACTAGTTCAGCTAAAGGTGCATGCCAGTACAGTACAAGCATGAATCAACAATACCCAAGCACAGCTTTACCGAACCACAAAAGGAGGGGGAGTATCGATATTCATCAAAGATACCCACACCTCCAGGTTGGTGGCAAAGCACGAAGCATCAGAGACTATCCATGTGCAACTAACAGTGGGTAAAACTGCCTTCCAGTTTATAGCCTGCTACAGACCACCCTCCCAAACCCAGGAACCCCACTCGGCCTTCCTGAGAACACTGGAAAATATGAAGGTCTCTCCAAACACCATTATATTGGGCGACTTCAACTACCCAAACATAGACTGGGAGCATTACTCTAGCTCCAACACCCTAGCCCAAAGGTTCCTAGAATTTAAAAACTCAAATGCTATGGAACAACTTGTTACCACTCCCACAAGAGGAGAAAACATACTGGACCTGATCATCACCAACATGGGGACTCTATGCTCCAGACCAGAAGTGTATCCCTCACTGGTAAGATCAGACCATAAACTAATCTCACTGGATATTCACATCCCGACCCCACCCCCTGCCCAGAAAACCACAATGAAAAACTTCTCTAAAGCAAATTTCACACTCCTCAAAACCGAGGTGGAATCCTTCAAAGCCCCCGGGCCTGTGAAAAATAGGCCCAGACCGCAGAATCCTTTATAAACACATTCTATAAACACCTTCAGGAATGCATGGATCATGCGATCCCAAATAAAACCAAGACCTAATCCTCCAAAGGCAGACGTCCTGTCTGGTGGACCCCAGCCATAAACAAACTATACAATAGAAGGAGGAAGCTACTAAATGATAGAGCAAAATCCCAAAAAGGGAAGGCATCACTGATCAGTATTAGCAAAAAACTACGGGCACTCATAAAATTGTCTAAGGCCAGCTTCGAGAGAAAAATTGCATAGGACACTAAGGATAATCACAAGGCTTTCTTTAGTTATGTTAGGAACCTGGGTGGTAATTCCCAGATATGCTCAGAATTAGTCCAAAATGACAAAAAATACACTGAACCCACAGACATTGCCAACATCCTAGCTGACAGGTTCAGCACAAACTTCTCCCCTCCCACCAAAGGGTAAATATCTATCCCAGCAGAGTGCTGCCCCTGACATCTCAGATGCTCAGGTAAGAGCCGCCCTCTCCAAAGCAAAAAACACAGCATCAATGGGACCAGACGGTGTCCCGGGCTGTGTCCTACATGAACTCCAAGAAGAGCTAAACCCAAACATAAAACTACTGTTCAATTTCAGCCTTACTACAGGATATGTGCCCAAAGAGTGGCGTACAGCAACAGTGGTCCCTCTCCATAAAGGTGCTGCCTCAACGGATCCTGGAAACTATCGCCCCATAAGCCTGACTAGCTTGGTCTGCAAAGCTATGGAAAGGATCATCATGGACCTCATAAATAAAGATATTGGGGACCTACAGACACTGGATCCTACCCAGTTCGGCTTTGTTAAGGGCAGATCCTGCCTCTTAAACCTGGTTGATTTCTTTGAAACAGTCACCAAGGCCATTGACGAGGGGAAGGTGGTCCACACAGCCTACCTGGACCTCGCAAAAGCCTTCAATACAATACCCCACTCGGGCATTATAGATAAGCTCACCAGCTTAGATATAAACCCCTATGTCACTAGATGGATTGCAAACTGGCTCAAGGACAGAACCCACATGGTTAGAATTGCTGGAGCCATGTCAGACTCCAAACCAGTTACAAGTGGTGCCCCACAAGGCTCAGTCCTGGGACCTCTCTTGTTCGGTATATATTTCTCGGAGGTACAGGCCAACACGGAAGGACTGTGGCTGACCAAGTTCGCAGATGACTGCAAACTGGGCGCCATAATCGACTCTCCAGCCGACACAAGCATCCTCCAAAAGGGCCTCATAGAAACAGACAACTGGTGCCAGAGCCATGGCCTCAAGCTACATGCCAAAAAGTGTATAGTCATCCCCTTTGGCAAAAACAAAGTACCCACAAATTACCACATAGGTGGTAATCCATTAAGTACAGTAGAAGTAATTAGGGACTTGGGGACCCAAGTTGATAGCAATCTCTCATTTGACAACCACGTAGCCAAAGTGGTTAGAAAAACATTTTATATAGCCCACCTAATCATGAAGGGATTCACATCTAGATCAGGGGAGGTCATCATGCCTCTTTACTCATCCCTCATTAGGCCCATAATTGAGTACAATGCCCCTTTTGGGATGTACCTTACCAGACACCTGCAGCAACTGGAAAGACCCCAAAAGTACCTCACCAAGAGGATGAAAGGGCTCAAACAGATGCCATATGCTGCCCGGTTAAAGAAACTCCAGCTCTACTCAGTGGCATACCGCCTGTTCAGAGGTGATCTGTGCCTGACGTATAAAGCCATGTCCAACCCGGAATTAATGGACATGCTGCACCTCAGAAAATCCAAATCCCATCGAGCTACGTGCTCGAGAGACTTGAACCTCAGCACTGATATAAATAGGACATGTTGGAGGGACAGATTCATAACCCAGAGGCTTTGTTCACTCTGGAATAAAATCCCAGTCCAGGTTAGGCAGAGTCCCTCATTGACTCTCTTCAAGAGGAATCTTGATGAGTGGATGGGAGATCGTAGGTTTACCCCGGGTATCACTTCTGTGTCACTGTTAGACAGAGGCACGGTATACTAACCTCGAAAAAGGGCATAGCAAAATTAATTTAAAATGGGTGGCGAAAGCCAAACACATTTTGGCTAGGCTTATAAATGCCCTAGGGCAGATAGCCTAGTATGAACCTATGAACCTATGAACCTATGAACTGTTGCAATTGTGGTGCAAATCATGAGTCTTAAAGAGAGAAATGCTTAACATTTGGTCAGCAATGTCACAAGTGTAAAAAATGGAACCATTTCCAAAAAGTTTGCAAATCAGGTAAACCTTATGCAGTAGTAAAGAAAGGTCACACAAAAAAGCAGGTAGAGACGCAGCAGTCAGCTTTCTATGTGGATGGTGAATCAGTAATTGGTGAAAGAGTTGATGAAGTAAATTTATTGGCAAAAAGCAAAGTGTTGTGTACAGTCCAGACCAATGGTAAATCCACAGAGCTTAAAGTAGACACTGGTTCAAAGTGTAATGTTATATCAGCAGATACATTTGCTGAAATGAGAACTAATGAGCAACTCAATGTGGCCAGTAATGTGAAACTTGTTGCTTATGGAGGTGAAGAGATTCAAACCGAAGGCTCAGTGATGCTTTCATGTTATTTGGCCAAGAACTATTACAACTTGTTATTCTATGTGGTCAGAAGACCAGTACAGTTTTTAATGAGTCTCAAAAATAGTCTGAGAATTAATCTGCTTTCTTTTACCAAAGAAGTTCATCACATAAGTGCATCTCCTAGTTGTAATTTTTCTGAAGCTATTTTCTCAGAGTTGCTGATGTTTTCGATGATAGGTTGGGCAAACTTCCAGTAGTGTATTCCATGAAGTTAGGTCTAGAGGTCATTCCAGTAATCAGTCCAGCAAGAAGAGTTCCAATAGCTATGCAAGACAAAGTTACAGCTCGGTTATGTAAAATGGTACAGCAAGGTGTGATTTGTCCAGTTACAGAACCAACTGAATGGGTATCATCTGTGGTAGCAACTTACAAAAAAGGCTCAGACAAAATCAGAATATGCATTGACCCAAGAAATTTGAGCAAAGCACTGAAAAGACCATATCATCCAATGCACACAGTTGAAGAGGTCTCAGCTCAAATACCAAATGCCACTATTTTTTTCTATTTTCGATGCAAATAGTTCATTTTGGCAAGTGATGCTTGATCGTAAATCCTCATTACTAACCACTTTTAGTACTCTGTTTGGCAGACACAGATTTCTAAGGATGCCATTTGGAATAAATTCTGCAAGTGAAGTCTTCCAGTGTGCAATGGAGCAAATTTTTTCGGGTTATCCTTGTGCAATAATAGTAGATGATTTATTGGTTGGAGGCAATGGTGAAGCAGAGCATGAAAGAAACCTAAAGAAAGTTCTAGACAGAGCACATGAAGTAAATTTGAAGCTCAGTCCTCTGAAGTGCAAATTCAGAAGTTACATATGTAGGTCATTTATTTACCAGTACTGGCTTGAAACCAGACCCAACCAAGCAAGCAGCAATTCTTGAGATGTCAGCACCAGACAATGTTCAAGCTCTACAATGTTTCTTAGGCATGGTCAACTATTTAGACAAGTTTATACCAGACCTCAGTGAGTTGACAGCACCTTTAAGAGAGTTAACATGCAAAAATGTTGTATGGTCATGGTTAGAACAGCACCAAAAGGCATTTGATAACCACAAGCAGAAAATTGCCACCCCATCTACATTAAGATACTATGATGTGAACAAACCAGTTACTCTTTCCTGTGATGCTTCAAAATTTGGTCTAGGCACAGTTATACTTCAAGAGAGCAGACCAGTAGCCTATGCATATAGAATGCTTATCCAAACTGAGATGCAGTATGTTCAAACTGAGAAAGAGCCTTTGGCAATAGTAATTGCATGTTCCAAGTTTCATGACTATATTTATGGGTGAGCTATTCACATTGAGACTGATCACCAATCTCTAGTTACTATTCTAAAGAAGCCTATGCATTCAGCTCCAGCAAGGTTACAAAGAATGATGCTCAAATTGCAAAAGTACAGCTTCAAAATGGTCTATACAAAAGGCAAACTACTCTATCTGGCTAATACCTCATCCAGATCACCCAGGAATACAATGGAATAGCTTGACAGTGAAACTTTTGACTTTGATGTGATGGCATTGTGTAATTTTTCTACCACTAGGCTTGATGAGTTGAGAGATCACTCTAAGACTGATCCAATTTAGCAAAAGCTCAATCACTACCTTAATATTGGATGGCTGTCAAAGCAATCTAGTGTACCACCAGAAGTGCAAACCTATTTTCCCTACAGAGATGAAATGTTGATGGAAGATGGCTTCATTTTCAAAGGTCCTAAAATTATTGTTTCTGCTTCCTTGCAACATGAGTACATCCAGATTTTGTATCGTGGTCACCCAGGTCCCGCATCCACCAAGAGGTGAGCAAGAGAATTATTATTTTGCCCTTACCGAAAGACATTTATAAAGTACTTTCTTCTTGTTCAGTATGCAATAGTACTAGACCGTTACCTACAAAGAGAACTGCCACAGCTACATCCAGTTCCTGAACTACCTTGGTCGACAGTAGCTTCTGATATCTTTGAATGGAACAATCAACACTACTTGGTATTAGTAGACTCTTATTTAAATTGGTTTGAGATTGATCTACTACCTAATCTAACATCTGCTACTGTTATTACTAAGCCGAAACATAATTTCTCAGTCCATGGTAGTCCACACAAAGTTATTTCTGACAATGGTACTCAATTTACTAGCCAGTTGTTTCAGAAATTTGCAAAAGAATGGGACTTTCTACACATTACCAGCAGTCTTGAGAATCCTCAGTCGAATTGCCTGGCTGAGCAAGCTGTGCAGAGTGCGAAACAGCTATTTGAAAGGTCAAGACATGACAATTTAGGCATTTTCTTAAATCTGCTTAACCTTAGGAATGTACATTGTGATGATGTTCTCAGATGTCCAGCTCAACAACTTCTTTCCAGGCAGACAAGAAGTGCGCTACTTATTCCTACCAATCTTCTAAAGCCTAAAGCCAGGAATAATAAGACCATCAAGGCTCAATTATTTAAGAAACTTTCAATCCAGAACTCATCGTATGACAAGTTGAGCAAACTTCTTTCTCCATTATGGGAAGGAGAAATGGTCAGATTTCAAACAGAAAAAAGTTTTGACCCCATAGGACAAATTATTGGCAAATGTTCTGAAATGAGATCTACCTTATAGACTCGGAAGGTACGCTCTACAGGCGAAACCATAAACCTCTGTTACCTGTACCAGAATCATCATCACAACATTGCTATAGCAACTTAGACTTTAAATCTCAGAGAGAGCCAACTATTGTTTCCATCCCAGGGGGTGTTCCTACCTCTGATTTCATCCCTGAAGATATTCCAAGTAAATCACAGATTGAACATTTTTCAGGGACAGCTCCAGTAGTTAAGCCCAATTCCCAATTTTATATCACATGTTATGGATGAGTATCTAAGCCCAGTGTGAAATATGTAGCAACATGGACTTAACTGTGTGTGTGTGTGTGTGTGTGTGTGTGTGTGTGTGTGTGTGTGTGTGTGTGTGTGTGTGTGTGTGTGTGTGTGTGTATATATATATATATATATATATATATATATATATATATATATATATATATATATATATATATAATATACATATATATATATATATATATATATATATATATATATATATATATGTGTGTGTGTGTGTGTGTGTGTATTATATTTTGTATTAATGCATGACTGATAATTGTCTGTGATATCTGCATGTCAAAATATCCATAACATTGCATGTTTTGTTTTTTCAAGAGGGGGGATGTAGATCAGAGAGCATGTGCTGTGTCTTTAAGTAGCACATCAAAGACTGAGAGTACACGTATAAATATCAAACACATATCATTCCTAGTGCCATTTGGAGAGTGCAGCCAGAGAGTAAGCATGCATGAATACAGCAGTTAGTTTGTATATAAGTTACTTAAGTTAAAGTCAGTAGACTTCTATTGTGATGTGTTTGTATAAAATAAAGCTGCTTAAACAGAACCCACGAAGACTCTTATATTTTGTCCAAAGTAGGAGAGCAACAGCCCAGCTATACCAGTTTGTCTGCTTTACAAAAGTGTGTTATAGAATGCTACCTGACCTATATTTTTTAGACTGTATTTAATTATTTGCACAATTATTGCAGATGAGTGTATTATAACTTTGTAACAAACACTGGTATTTTTACATGTGGAGATATGCTTTAGAGAGGAGAGGAATGATGGTCAGCAGGGCTAAAACAGAATATATGTGTGTAAATGAGAGGGAGGGTAAAGGAATGGTGAGGATGCAGGGAGTAGAGTTGGTAAAGGTGGATGAGTTTAAGTACTTGGGATCAACAGTTCAGAGTAATGGTGAGTGTGAAAGAGAGGTGAAGAAGAGAGTACAGGCAGGGTGGAATGGGTGGAGAAGAGTGTCAGGAGTGATTTGTGACAGACGGGTACCAATAAGAGTGAAAGGGAAGGTCTACAAGAGGGTAGTGAGACCAGCTATGTTATATGGCTTGGAGACTGTAGCATTGTCAAAAAGGCAGGAGTCAGAGCTGGATGTGGCAGAGTTAAAGATGTTAAGATTTACACTGGGTGTGACTAGGATGGACAGGATTAGGAATCAGTATATTAGAGGGTCAGCTCAGGTTGGACAGTTTGGAGACAAAGCAAGAGAGGCGAGATTGCGGTGGATTGGACATGTGCTGAGGAGGGATGCTGGGTATATTGGGAAAAGGATTCTAAGGATGGAGCTGCCAGGTTAGAGGAAAAGAGGAAGACCTAAGATGAGTTTTATGGATGTGGTGAGAGAGGACATGCAGGCGGTTGGTGTGAAAGAGCAAGATGCAGAGGACAGGAAGAAATGGAAACAGATGATCCGCTGTGGCGACCCCTAATGGGAACAGCCGAAAAAAGATGATGATGATGATGAGCACAAAGAAAAATGTGTGAAAATTGTGATTGCTTCTTGACTGCCCTCCACAGCAATGGAGATGACATCTGTAATAGTTGCCTTACACTTCTACTGCTACACTGTGAATCGTTAATACTAATGCTGCAATGTATCACACAGTTACACAAACCTATGATATCCACACTACAGAACTGTTTTAGATTGGTATTGATATTTCATTTACAATATTTATTTGGGAGGAGGGGCTATCCTAACTTGTGTAGATTCAGATGGAGCATTACCTTTTAAATCATTGTGTACATGATGAATGCATACATTCTTGCATAAATGAGTTCACAGCTATCCTGTTTGTGTATTATATATTTAATTATGTGTCTATTTTCTGTTCCATTCCATACAGAGATATGGCACTCAAGAAAAATCTGTATCCCACAAGCTACCATACTCTGATGCAGAAAATGAGATCATTATCCAGGCCTTACATCACCATGGAGCTTTTCTTTTAGGGAGAGCTAGAGGTGACCAATCTACTCTAGAAAGAATATGGCAGCAGGTGGTCAATGACATCAATGTTGTCTGAGGACATGGGAGAAGTGACTTCCAGATATGACACCAAGCAAGTGATATGATAACCTCTGCCCACCATAGGGTGGCTGCAGTTGCCCCAGAACAGGTGGCTATGGGAGGTGGTCCTGCTGCTGAACCACCTCTAACTGAAGCAGAGTTGCTCCTGTCCACTGTTAGAGATCCAGATAGCTTAGTGAAGGCTTCACACAGAATCCTTGATATTGGTGCTGTTGTGGATGACAGACCCAGACTGCCTCAAGCAAGAACTTTCAGGAATGCAAAATGAAAGTGCCATTGTTTTATTTTTATATGAATATATCTTAGATGTCTGATACATATAAACAGAGACAGTGATAAGTGTGAGTCAGATGACACAGTAAAAGAGAAACAGAGGAGGGTATTTGGGGGATCCAACTGTGCACTACATTTTTGTACAAGAACATTGTTAATCTGCACATGAGGGATTGATCTCTTTCTTGTTTCATTGCAGTATGATACTTATCAGCCTTCTTTCCATACCCTTTCTCCCATACAGAGACATCTGGATTGCAGACTGCCAGCCCAGCTGCACATGGTAAGCACACATTTGGTTATTGTTCTTACTATATATAAGGTGGATTCAGGTCTAAATAAGACTAACATTTGTGTTGCTTTAGCATCTATTAGAGTTTAACATACTTTTTGTATAAGAAAAATATGTGATCAATTTTCTTTTCTAGTTCTGTTTGTTAAGTTTATTGCTTTTTATTACAGGTGATCCTGACAGTGGAACTGTATAACACTTGATGTCAGAGTATCTGTAGCTTCTGATGATGATAATGGTGATGAAGAAGCACAGTCTTTAGATCCATAGGTTCAGTTTGACACAGTTTGTGGCTCCCAGAATCTCTGTCCATATTTCAGATACAGTCAGTATGCCTACTCATACTCTTGACACAGGAAACTCTAATAAAGGACAGGTTTAGTGTATGTGTAAGACCATAGTGGAGGCACAGGTGCATTCCACCAGAGCCTCAGAAGAGATAGTACATGTACCAAACATCATGAATCTGACATGCATGACTCCTTGAACCATGAGTGCAGCTCCTTGGTCAGGATGAATGATACACAGGACTGAGCAGCGTCTATGATGGCACATCTGTTGGGGTAGAGTAGGCATTACATGGTTGGAAAGCCACTACATCTTCTGGTGTTAGCAGCAATGACCTTGAAAGATCCTACTCCAGTAGTGACACTGCTTACACTTTTCCATTAGTGATTGTGGTGTCAACACCTAGATGTGGTAGGCCATGGTATCATGGTCCTGGATATAGTCATGAGGAGAGCTCACCCAGCAGACATTACTCACATTCAGGTAGAACCCTAACTTCTAGCCTGGGCTGTGGAAGTAGCAGTGCAACTCCTGGAAGAAATGGTTCTCATGGTGTGTTTGGGGGGGGGGGGCAATGAAGCTATACTGACTACTCTACCATGCACATCTCACACCTGTCTGAGAAGTCAGGATGTAGTGCTAGCACAGTGCTTGATTGTGTTCATGCAGACACTCACACATAGAACGTTTTTCACTCACCTATACCTCTTCACACACATGCAAACTATCTGGACAGTACTGTTGAGTGCTGTATATCTGTTGTTATTGGCCATGAACACTGTGTACTCTTGATACACATACGAGTTTCTTAATCATTCACACTCACTTCTTTGGTGTCAGCCTTGCTCTCCTACCCCCAACCCCACCCTATGCAAATGATGATAACTGTGCCCTGCCCTTTGCACATGTTTTTTCAAATTAGGGTTGCATATATGTCTGATGCAAAGAGTGGATAGCTAATGCTTGCTTCTTCATGAGTTTGCATTTATCAATATGTATTGTAGATGAAAATGTTTTCCTTTATTGTTCCCTACTCATTTGTGAATGATTGCTTATATACTTGTTAAACCTCATTGTATTTCACTTAGTATTGTAATAACAATAATGGAAGCAATGCGTACTTCAGTTCTGCTTCCTGATATAGTTGTGAAAATGAGGGCATGATTGACCTGTTCCATGTTTTATAGATGGTGGTCAACCAAAATGCTTGCTGCACAGTATTGGTTTTAATATGTAACTGTTTACTACAAAAATCAGACATAGGAAATTTTACTGACATAACTGTATAACTCAGACATATGCTCTGTTTAGGGGCATATACATATTTCCATATGAGACTAATCAGCATTTTTTTTCTTTACAGTTTCCACACTTACCTTGTCATTAATGGAGGTAACAATTGTGTCCCTGGGGGTGTCTCTAACTGATGCTATCAGAACACAGCCATTACAACATGGTTAAGTAAAGGCTGCAAACTTTGAAAGGCATCAGTTTTTCCGTGTGTGTGTGTGTGTGTGTGTGTGTGTGTGTGTTTGTTTGTGTGCACGTGTGTGTATGTGTGTACACACGTGCATGTGTCTGTGTGCATGAGTGTGTGTGTGTGTGTGTGTGTGTGTGTGTGTGTGTGTGTGTGTGTGTGTGTGTGTGTACGTGTGCATGCGTGTGTGTGTGTGTGTGTGTGTGTGTGTGTGTGTGTGTGTGTGTGTGTGTG
>NC_056725.1:1696812551-1697000051 GCF_019279795.1 Protopterus annectens | reverse complement strand
TATATAATTCTGGCATTTATAAATAAATGTAAAATATAGGCATGTTTTCTTGAATGTGAAAGAATATTGTGAAATGTGGAACTGAAAAATATGTGACAACATTGCACTCTACTGGCCCAGTAAAGCATGTTGTACCCTTTCATGTTAGAATTCGGCTCCAGGGCAGCTGGATGAAGATTTCATGCCCATTGTTTTAAGGCTAAAGTTGATGACTGGAATTTAGATGTGGAAGGTGCTTTATTGCTCTGGTTTCTGCTAGCATATACATGTGAAATGTCTTGTATTGTTGTAAGATTCTGAGGAGGTGTTAGATTGCTAAATAATGCAGTTTGTGGCCTGAGAACTCAGACCAGGTGTTAAGATGATGCAATATGAATACTGGGAAAACCTAAGTGTCATAAATGATGTAATTTTGGGAGGGCCTTAGAGACATGTTTGTTAGTAATGTTTATTTATTTATTTATTTATTTTTATTTTACATTTGTTGACCGGGCTAGTCTAGTTGGATATATGTCCATTTTCAGTAGAGGCCCGGGGAGAAAAGCTCCACACATAACATAAGCAAGACAGATAGACATATTGTTAATAAAGACATTACACATAAAAATATACATTTAGATCAACTACTAATCAAAAATCAGCATACATTAAAGGAACTCAAAAATTTAGATTCATACAAATGTTCTGTCGATTTCAAAGCAAGTTTACCTAAAACATAAGGTTTTGCAGTTAGGCAACAGCCAAGAAGATTACATTAGAAGCTCGAAGGGACGAGAAGTAGAAGGAGTATGAAGGAAAGAAAAGAAATGACACAAGGCCAGAGTCATAAGTAAGAGAGGAGAAGAAAAAAAAGACAGTCAAGACAAGGTGGGAAGAGATGGTAGATGTAGGTCAGAGCATAAGAGGACAACAGAGAAGGGAAGCAGGGTAGATGTTAGATTTCAGGAAAAAGAAGGGTTAAAGGTTAGGAGAGAGTAATGAGAGGGAGGTTAGCCTGGAGTACTACAAGAGTTTAAATACTATTTCTCACAAGAGACGAAAAAGCATTTTGACTTTGGACATCTAACTTATCAGCACTCTGCCTTATGCTCACTTGTACGTTTTAGCACTGTGATTTCTTGTAGGAATAGTTAAAGCTAGTAAAGATTAATTAGGTATTTTACTTTGAAGTAAGACCTGTCCTACTGTATTATTTTAAGTTTCTGTGTGATCTCTGAACTCTTAGATATCTCTGTGGTGTAGTAGTTTTGTCTTGTGTTTTACTTATTTATTATTAAATATTTTTAAAACCTCCTACCTGTGGCTGATTTGTGTAGAGATAAGCTCTAGAGTACATTGCATATTTATAGAGGTTATTGTAATAGACCACTCTAAAGTAAGCCTTGACTGTTAGTCATACTACGATTGGATATTAATATTGCACAATAATAATTGGACACCCTTTTAAGTGCCTTTTAGTAGCTGATATTATTAAGTGGGTGGTGGCAGTAATTATTACCGTATAGTCTGGGTAAAGGGGCACAGTTGGAGAATCTGTGTCAGCCTTTCCCAGGAGTGTCTGTGAAGTTGTATAAATACTTATCTTAAAGTGTGTATGTGTTGTGTCAGCCACTTGGCAGGGACATGAAGCACTGGTTGGACAGAGAGGGTACTGGAGGTTTTAGCTTGCCCAGTTAGGCTGAGACCTGGACCCTATAGCTGTGCCAGTGGGGAGTTTTACTGGGGACCTGGTGAGCAAGGGAGCAACCAGCACCAGACTGACTGATCTCTGTGTGCATTTAAGGGAAATTGTACTTTGCAGTGTGTATTAGTTATCCTTTTCTCTTCTAGGAGACAACCTCCCTGGTGTTAGTGGTGAGGATTGAGGCTCCTTGATTGCTGGGCCAGGGCATGGTTGTCACAAGTGTTTGGCAGTGGTGGGATCTACTTCACATACTAATTGGCTTGTAGTGGTGTGGGTAGAGCAAATTCCTGTAGCTTATGTACAGTGATCTCTAAAAGTGTTTTGTACTCTAAAACAGCCACACAGTGTATACTCAGAGTTCAGATCACAATTGTTTTATTTCTTTTGTTAGCTTAGTGTTAGTCAGGGTGAGCTGGCAGCATGTCAGCAGAAGAGTATGGAAAGCTAACAAGGAGCCAGCTGGCGGAGATTTGCCAGGCTAAGGGACTGGTACATGGAAACCTGACTAAAACAGACCTGATTGCAGCCTTAGTTACAGCTGCATCAGAAAACAGCAGCCTGGAGGACAATCAGACTGACAGTGGAGATACAATATCCTCAGAGAATGGACAGCTCAACCTTTCTGCAGTGGACTTAAAAATCTAGCTGGAGCTAAAGAGACTTGAGTTGGTGGCCAGGCATATGGAACTAGGAGCAGCTGAGAAAATGAGTCTACAAGCTGAAGAAAATGAACGGCAGAGGAGGCATGAGAGGGAAATGCTGATTCTTTGCCAGAGTTATGGAGGTAATAGGGAAGGGAGTAACTGGACCCCAGAAGCACAAAAGGTCAGTAAATTTCTTCCACAGTTTAAAGAGAGGGATAATATTGATAGCTTTATTCATATGTTTCAGCGGGTATGTAAACAGTATGAAGTTGACGAAGGGCTCTGGGTATGGTTTCTGACCCCCTTACTCCATGGTAAAGCTGTAACTTCTTTAGCAAAAATGCAGGACACTGACTGTTTTGATTATACTACTGTAAAAAGACATTTATTAGAATGTTTTAAGCTAACACCTGAAATGTATAGGAAAAAGTTTAATGAGCATAGATGCAAGGCAGATGAAAATGTATGTGAATATGTTGCTGAACTGAGCACTTATTTTCATAGCTGGGTGAGTGGATGTCAGATCACCACCTTTTAAGGGCTGGCAGACCTTTTGGTAAGGGAACAAGCCTTTAACACTTTGCCTGAGGACATGAGGATCTGGTTAGCTGATAGTGTGCTAGGTCAGAGGAGTCGGGGAAGAAGGGAGACCTATACCTAGCAAGCAGGGCAGCCCTGCACAGGAAAGGGACCCCCAGCACTGCTCATGGGACTAAAGGAACCCATGGTGGGCAGCACACACTGCCCCAACAGAATCTGCCAGTAGCAGGGGAAGCCACTAGTCCAGGTACACTTCCAGGAGCTAGGGTTAAATGTTTTGAATGCAACCAGTGGGGCCATGTGGCATACAGATGTCCATGGAGGCAAGGTGGGGAACCAAAGGTGAGGGAGTCAGTAAATGGGAAAGACAAAATGCCAACAGTGGGTTGTCTTGAGACAACAGGGGTATGGAACTACCATCCTGCAGATGTCCTGAGAGGGAAGGATTTGGATGAGGCAGTACTATGTACTTATGCAGTTATATGCAGTAAGGCTAGGAGACAGGCATGTGGGCCTGGTAGCCTGGGGGAGAACCAGACAGACTGCATACTTGCAGCCAGGACAGCTGAGGTGGGTACTTTAGGGAGGGAGCTGCTCTGTAGCAGTGAGACTGAAGGTGAGCCACAGCTGCTTGTGGGTACTGATGGTCCCTTGGACAGAGTGACTGCAAAGGTAGAGGTGAGTAGTAGTACCCAGGCTGACAGTGAGGCACTGCTGTCAGAGGATGCCAGACTTACTCTGGAAGGGGAGCTGGGAAGGGTTACAAGGAGAGACTTGAGACAGGCTCAGCTCTCAGACCCTACATTGCAAGGCCTGAGGCAGGTAGCTAGGGAGACACCTGGTTCTCAAGGGAAGGGGGAATCTATATACTGGGACAAAGGGTTACTATACAGAGAGTGGATCCCTGAGGGAGGGCTAGAAGGTGAGAGAGTACAGCAGTTGGTAGTGCCTAGAGCTTACCATCTGGTACTTTTAGCCATAGCCCATGATATTCCCTTTGCAAGTCATATGGGCATAAAACATACAAAGAGGTGTATTATGCAAAACTTCTATTGGCCTGGAATTTCCAGAGATGTAACAGGGTACTGCAGGACTTGTGAGCAGTGCCAAAAGGTAGGCAAGGCAGGAGACAAGGTGAGAGCTCCTTTGATGCCTTTGCCTGTGATTGAGGAGCCATTTCAGAGGGTAGATATAGATATTGTGGGTTCTCTGAGTACCCCAAGTTCCACAGGGAAAAAGTATATCCTAGTGATTGTAGATTATGCTACATGATACCCTGAGGCAGTGGCTTTGTCCTCCATTGAGGCAGAGAAGGTGGCAAATGCTTTGCTAGAGATTTTCAGCAGGGTAGGTTTCCCAAAGGAAATACTGTCTGACAGAGGTGCCAATTTTATGTCAGACCTGCTGGCTTGTCTGTGGAAGTCCTGTGGAGTGAAGCACATGAAGACCACCCCTTACCATCCCCAGACTAATGGTCTTGTTAAGAGGTTAAACTCTACAATCTAGTCCATGCTATGGGCATTTGCAGATCAGTTGAAGAGGGAGTGGGACAAATATTTGCCCCATCTGTTGTTTGCTTACAGAGAGGTTCCCCAGGAATCCACAGGTTTTTCACCCTTTGAGTTGCTGTATGGGCATAGGGTGAGGGAGCCTATAGATTTAATTTGAGATGCGTGGGAAGGTGAGTTTGAGTCTCACAAAGAGTCTGTTGTGGCATACGTCCTAACCCTCAGGACAAGGCTCAGGGAACTCATGGGTCTGGCCCAGGAAAACCTGACAGAAGCCCAACAACAGAAAAAGGTGTGGTATGACAGGAATGCGCAAGCTAGCGAGTATGCTGTAGGGCAGCAGGTGATGGTTCTCATTCCTGTCAGACACAACAAGTTGCAAGCAGCTTGGGAGGGACCCTACAAGGTGGTAAGTAAGGTAAGTGATGTTGACTACATGGTGGAAGTGCTAGGCAGATGGCAGGGGCACAAATTGTACCATGTTAACATGATGAAACCTTACCATGATAGGGAGGCCCTTGTGCTGAGCATTTGCAGTAGATTGCAGGAGGAGTCTGAGGGAGATCTGGGGACTGATCTCCTCAGTGAGGCTCAGGCTGATACCTCAGTGGAAGGAGTGGCAATGTCCCAGCTGCTATCTCCTACCCAGGTTTGAGAAATCTGAGCAGTGTTGCAGATGTTTGGGGGCATGTTCACTGGGAAACCAGGGAGCACCCACCTGGTGCAGCACCAGGTGGATACAGGACCCCAAAGGCCTATTAGACAGGCCCATTATAGCGTGACTGAGAGAGTCAAACAGACTCTGAGTTAGGAGGTACAGGAGATGTTGGAACTAGGGGTGATTCAAAAGTCCAACAGTCCCTGGGCCTCACCAGTAGTGCTGGTGCCAAAGACGTATGGCAGCACCAGGTTCTGTGTGTATTACAGAAAATGAAATAGTCACACAGAGTCAGATGCTTACCCCATGCCTAGTACAGATGAGGCCCTAGACCAGCTGGGTGGGGCTAAGTATCTTACAACCATTGATCTTACCAAGGGTTACTGGCAGGTGCCCTTGACTCCCAGTGCTAGAGAGAAGTCAGCCTTTGTGACTCCTTTTGGCTTGTATGAGTTCACAAAGATGCCCTTTGGGTTGAAGAATGCCCCAGCAACTTTCCAGAGGCTGGTAGATCATATCTTAGCAGGAGCAGGAGGGTTTGCCCTTGCTTACATGGATGATATTGCTATCTACAGCCATTCCTGGTAAGAGCACCTTTGGCATGTCAAGGAGGTGCTGGGCAGACTACAGAGGGCAGGGTTGACCATTAAGCTGAAGAAATGTCAGGTGGGTATAGCAGAGGTCTCCTACCTAAGACATAGAGTGGGGAGTGGTAAGATAAAGCCAGAACCTGCCAAAGTGGAAGCTATTCAGGCATGGCTTGCACCTGTTACCAAAAAGCAGGTGAGGGCATTCTTGGGGACAACAGGGTACTACAGAAAGTTTGTTCCCAGTTATAGTACCATAGCTGCTCCCCTTACAGACCTGACAAGGAAGACCAGGCCAAATAAGGTAGTGTGGACCCCAGCATGTGTGCAGGCATTTCAGATGCTTAAGGAAGCTTTGGGAGGGCCCCCCTGTGTTAGTCAGTCCAGACTACAGCAATGACTTTGTTGTGCAGGTGGATGCTTCAAACTATGGGGTGGGGGCTGTACTTAGCCAGATTTCTTCAGAGGGAGAAGAGCACCCAGTGGTTTATCTCAGTCGTAGGCTTCAACCCAGGGAGGAATGCTATGCAGAGGTAGAAAAGGAATGTCTAGCCATAGTGTGGGCACTACAAAAACTTCAGCCTTATCTATATGGAAATAAATTCACTGTGATGACAAATCATAACCCTCTAACATGGTTAAACAGAGCCAGTCAGCAAAATGCCAAGGATTATACCTCTGCACAGTTTTATTCTACCATATATCAAAAACCAACCCATTCAAACTCCCTTTTTCATTATGAGAGCGGGCACCCGGTACATCAGAAACACTCCCTGGTTAAGGGGCAGGGAGTGAGGTTGGCTCGCATGACTAGCAGGATCAATGATTTTTATGCAGAAATGGAAGTTTTATTGAATATGTTGGTACAAAGAGGTTATCCTGAGCAATTTGTGTTACCTCTTCTTGATGGGATTATACCTCTGCACAATTTTATTCTACCATATATCGAAAACCAACCCATTCGAACTCCCTTCTTCATTATGAGAGCGGGCATCCTGTACATTAGAAACACTCCCTGGTTAAGGGGCAGGGAGTGAGGTTGGCTTGCATGACTAGCAGGATCAATGATTTTTATGCAGAAAGGGAAGTTTTATTGAATATGTTGGTACAAAGAGGTTATCCTGAGCAATTTGTGTTACCTCTTCTTGATGGGATTATACCTCTGCACAATTTTATTCTACCATATATCGAAAACCAACCTATTCAACTCCCTTCTTCATTATGAGAGCGGGCATCCTGTACATCAGAAACGCTCCCTGGTTAAGGGGCAGGGAGTGAGGTTGGCTCGCATGACTAGCAGGATCGATGATTTTTATGCAGAAAGGGAAGTTTTATTGAATATGTTGGTACAAAGAGGTTATCATGAGCAATTTGTGTTACCTCTTCTTGATGAAGTGACTAGGAAGAGACTTGAGGGACATTTTTATCCCTTACTAGGGATTGACATCTCCAGATTGTGTGCTCCTTTGGAGAGCAGGGATTCATCCTCTGGTCATTTTCACCATGGGTTTATATTAACTTACACCCCTCAGTTCCCATTTTTTCAGGACATTGTCTACAAGAACTGGTTTATTTTGGCAGGAGACAATGCCATAAGAGAGAGAGTAGGGGAAGCCCCTGTGGTAGTGTACAGAAAGGACACCAATGTTAAAAATATCTTAGAGAGGAGGAAAAGTGTCAATACGGCTGGAGCATTAGGGAGAATGTCCAAATGCAAGCAGTGTACTCACTGCCAGTATATTTTGGAAGGTGACAGTGTTTTTCTTAACTGATATGGATGGGTGAAATTTCAGTATAAGTACAACTGTAGCAGTAAGAATGTCATATATGCTGGTATTTGTCAGAAGTGTGCCTGTTTTTATATAGGCAAGACCAAAAATGCCTTTCGTACACGTATTTACCAGCATTTATATGACATTAGGAAAATGAACCTAAAAAATTAACTGGCCAAGCATGTCAATACCCACCCAGGTCACAATTTTAAATTCATAGTTCTTGAATAGCTGACTATGGATGAGAGAGGAGGGCCTATGGATTACTGGCTTGAATACAAAGAACTGTTATGGCAATTAAGGGTTGTCGCCAATATTTTTCCAGGGTTGAAGGAAATGGTTTCAATAACCAGCTTTTTGAGGTTAAAAGCTGATTTTTTTATCTACTTGTTGATTTTTTCATCTAATTGTTGATTTTTTATTCAATTGTTCACTTTATGATTTTTTTTGTCAAAATACTAAGTTTAAAGTACATGTTCAATCATGTTTTATAGTTAGTTTGTTTTTATCTTGCATGTATAATTGTGGAGCAAACAGGGAGTCTGTACCTTTAAATGCCTATGGTGTTTTTTACAAATTGATTTGGAATGTGTTTGTAATGTGTATTTAAGGAGTGGGGTGGAGGCACTCTGTTTTTTCTGAAGAAGTCAACTGTAATCTGTGACGAAAGCGCTTAAGAATAAATTTTATCCTTGTTTCTTGTAACACCAGCCTGTTTTGTGATTTCTCAAAATGCCAAGTTGCTAAGATGGAGTCTGGGGTTGCAAGCATATGATATGTCAGTGCAGCACCACAATGGGAATAGCAATGCCAATGCAGATGGGCTCTCAATACAGGGAATGGGGTGAGATACACCCAGATAGACCTGACACTCTCAAGTGACGTTTCTCAAGGGGCACTTGAAAAATTTGCTTGAGTTCCCCAGGGGGGTGGGGAGATGTGATGATTGGGGAGAGATGGGCGAAGGCTGCCAGCCTAGTCAAATAGAATTTGATATATAATTCTGGCATTTGTAAATAAATGTAAAATACAGGCATGTGTTCTTGAATGTGAAAGAATATTGTGAAATGTGGAACTGCAAAATATGTGACAACATTGCAATCTACTGGCTCAGTGAAGCATGTTGTACCCTTTCATGTTAGAATTCGGCTCCAGGGTGGCTGGATGAAGATTGTTTTAAGGCTAAAGTTTATGACTAGAATTTAGATGTGGAAGGTGCTTTATTGCTCTGGTTTCTGCTAGTATATACATGTGAAATGTCTTGTAGTGTTGTAAATTTCTGAGGAGGTGTTACATTGCTAAATAATGCAGTTTGTGGCCTGATAACTCAGACCAGGTGTTAAGATGATGCAATATGAATACTGGGAAAATCTAAGTGTCAAAAATGATGTAATTTTGGGAGGGCCTTAGAGACATGTTTGTTAGTAATGTTTAAATACTATTTCTCACAGGAGATGAAAAAGCATTTTGACTTTGGACATCTAGCTTATCAGCACTCTGCCTTATGCTCACATGTAAGTTTTAGCACTGTGATTTCTTGTAGGAATAGTTAAAGCTAGTAAAGATTAATTAGGTATTTTTCTTTGAAGTCAGACCTGTCCTACAGTATTATTTTAAGTTTCTGTGTGATCTCTGAACTCTTAGATATCTCTGTGGTGTAGTAGTTTTGTCTTGTGTTTTACTTATTTATTATTAAATATTTTTAAAACCTTCTACCTGTGGCTGATTTGTGTAGAGATAAGCTCTAGAGTACATTGCATATTTATAGAGGTTATTGTAATAGGCCACTCTAAAGTAAGCCTTGACTTTTAGTCATACTACCATTGGATATTAAAATTGCACAGTAATAATTGGACACCCTTTTAAGGGCCTTTTAGTAGCTGATATCATTAAGTGGGTGGTGGCAGTAATTACTACTCTGGTTTCTGCTAGTATATACATGTGAAATGTCTTGTAGTGTTGTAAATTTCTGAGGAGGTGTTACATTGCTAAATAATGCAGTTTGTGGCCTGAGAACTCAGACCAGGTGTTAAGGTGATGCAATATGAATACTGGGAAAACCTAAGTGTCAAAAATGATGTAATTTTAGGAGGGCCTTAGAGACATGTTTGTTAGTAATGTTTAAATACTATTTCTCACAGGAGATGAAAAAGCATTTTGACTTTGGACATCTAGCTTATCAGCACTCTGCCTTATGCTCACATGTAAGTTTTAGCACTGTGATTTCTTGTAGGAATAGTTAAAGCTAGTAAAGATTAATTAGGTATTTTTCTTTGAAGTCAGACCTGTCCTACAGTATTATTTTAAGTTTCTGTGTGATCTCTGAACTCTTAGATATCTCTGTGGTGTAGTAGTTTTGTCTTGTGTTTTACTTATTTATTATTAAATATTTTTAAAACCTTCTACCTGTGGCTGATTTGTGTAGAGATAAGCTCTAGAGTACATTGCATATTTATAGAGGTTATTGTAATAGGCCACTCTAAAGTAAGCCTTGACTTTTAGTCATACTACCATTGGATATTAAAATTGCACAGTAATAATTGGACACCCTTTTAAGGGCCTTTTAGTAGCTGATATCATTAAGTGGGTGGTGGCAGTAATTACTACCACATAGTCTGGGTAAAGAGGCACAGTTGGAGAATCTGTGTCAGCCTTTCCCAGGAGTGTCTGTGAAGTTGTATAAATACTTATCTCAAAGTGTGTGTGTGTGTGTGTGTGTTGTGTCAGCTACTTGGCAGGGACACGAAGCACTGGTTGGACAGAGAGGGTACTGGAGGTTTTAGCTTGTCCAGTTAGGCTGAGACCTGGACCCTATAGTTGAGCCAGTGGGGAGTCTTATTGGGGACTTGGTGAGCAGGGGAGCAAAAAGCCCCAGACTGACTGTGATCTCTGTGTGCACTTAAGGGAAATTGTACTTTACTGTGTGTATTAGTTATCCTTTTCTCTTCTAGGAGACAACCTCCCTTGTGCTAGTGGTGAGGATTGAGGCTCCTTGATTGCTGGGCCAGGGCACGGTCATCACAATGAGCAATAGAGACAGCTTCTACTGCTCCAAAATCAAAAAGGCATACTGCAGCTGAATCTATGAAAATTATAAAACAGATAAAGTGGTACACAGAGCACAGTGCAATAGTTGCCAAGTGTTCTATATCAGAAAGATAATCAACAAGCTACGGAGTAGGAAAACATGACACTATACCAACATGAGATATGGATCCAAGGCCAACCCCCTGGCCAAATGTGCAGCTGTCAAACCAGGACACCAGACCTTCCTGTTTCACACTGTAGACAGAATATACCACAAGGAACTAAATGACAATGAAAATGACAGTCTGGAAAGAAAAGAACTCGAGTGGCAAATAAGACTATATGCTGAAAAGACACCAGGCATAAATACCACACAATCCATCAACTGCATCCTTAACCTCAGGAAATTTAGTCAGCTACTTTATTGAAAAACTTCAACCATCCCACTAAGTCCCAGAAGCATACTGTTCATGGTTTTACTGGAATCTGGACTCAGTCAGCCTCAACCCCATAACCCCAATACCCCCTGGCATTCTGAATGACATGACCTTCAGGCTAACACTTTCCTTTAAAGCCTCCACATTCTGGGATGAAAAAGCCCTATTCTCACAACAAGATCCTCAGGGCACAGGACTCAATACCTCATCATCCAGAATTCCTCAACTCTATTATTCATATCACTTGGACCAATTACTTTGGACCTGGTTTACCCACCAACACCAAGAACACTCTAATGACATATTTCCCACTAGAGCCCCACCAAAGAGAATTGAGCAAGACCCCTAACACACTAACAGTGAGAAAATAATCTAAAGACTGGCACTAACTTATCTCAAAATTGACGACCATCCTTGGTGTAATCACAAAAACTGACCTGGCTTCCCTTCACCTTCTCTGACATTGCAGGTCTTTTTTCTGGTTAAAGGAATGTCTCAGACATGGTGCCTAAGGTAGCAGTCATTATTACAGAAGAAATAAAGCTGAAACAAGCACACAGAGTAGGAGGAGGGATCAGGGGCCACAGGAAACTTAAGAGTTCCCCACATACTAGCAACTCAAGGACACATGTTCAATAATTCTGACCCTCAGCAGTGAGCTTTTTCCAAGGAAAGACTTTCTCGTGGCTCAATGAACTAACCCACCGTTTCTCCTGCATTTTGAAATTTCATTGTGCCTCTGGAGATATTAGTTGCAACCAGGAACTAGCCTTGCCACATACATGAAAGAGGAGTGAGATCTAATGACCACACCAAATAAGGAAGGTTCCAGCAAATATACAGCTTCATACCCCAGAGACACATCTTTTTCAAAGAAAGTGTCTCCCACTGTTCTCTAAATAAACCCACCACTTTCAAAACCATTCTTTATGGATGGTTTAAGTATTTTGATGCTTCAATGTAAAGTTTTACAACTAAAACTAGTCCTGTCATGAACTACAAAAGGATTATATGGGCCCACTTCTGCCCCACATCACAAGGCATTCAAACTAATGATTATCACAGTTTTCTAAACAATAAGCATAAAAGGCTAAATTGTGCTGATTTAAGGAAAAGTTCAAATATGTTTGGCGACTCATTTTTTTCCTTTATGTTCACTTCAAATTTCTCAACAAAACAGGCATATCCGAAGAAGGCAATCGAAAGCACTGCAGATTTTCAAACCCACTTTGCTCTATCAAAATGATCCACCATAAAAGGATGCCCTCCTCCCATAATTTCAAAACATCAACACTCTAAGCGTAAAGGACTGGACGGAGAATGATGATAAGGAATTTAGAAGCAAAATAAGCTTTAATAACGACTAAGAGGGGCTTATATCAACATTTATCTATGTTTAATGCGACATTGCTTACATTTATTATTTATTTTATTGACATTTGTTTACCGGGAAAGTACACTGGGCCAGACTAGCCCATTTTCAGTGGAGGCCCAGGGATAAAAGCTCCAGAGAATTTATATAGAATACAAAAATAGCAAAACTAGCAAACTAAGCAACTTTGAGCAAAAGATAAAACATTTTTTACCAAGACGTATTATAGGATAAAGAGATTAAAATTACAGAAGAAACAAAAAGTTACTTGCAAAACAAAATTACTTTCATAATATGTATTAAGATTAAATAAAGAAATCTAATAAGCCTACATAGAAAAACTAGAGGATTAGGTTTAGATAATGGCTGAGGAGGGAACTGACCAGTTACAGATTCAGATGGAAGAGAAGTGACTATGCAGTGCATCTTTGAAGCTAGAAAGTTTTGGTTGAAGGCGTAAAGATGCAGGAAGGTTATTCCAAATTTTGGAGATTGTCCAGGAGTACAAGGACTGACCTGCAGGTAGTTTGGGTTTGTGTACTTGGAAAAGGTATTGGTTTTCAGAGCGCAGGGAACAAGATGGGGTATACAGGGTAAACAGGGGAGCTGAGTGCTGGACAGGCCTGAGGTTTATATATAAGTTTATGAGAGACTGAGAGCTGGAGGAGGAGAAGGTAGTATGTTTTTTACAATGAAATGTAATAATATCATGTAATATGAACTTTTAGGATCAGGACTAAGCCACCTAAACCACACCCCCTGACCTCAGCAAGATGGGCTGGACATGGCACACCTACAAGAAGGAGCAAATGAGGAGAACGCCCAGATCCAAAACCCTTAAATACCCTCTATCTAACAGTTGTTAATCAGTAAGTTTGGAGCAGCACTCATCTGCCTGAAATAAAGAACACCACAGACTATAATCATGACTCTGAGATTTCCTTCTGTAACTGGCAGTACTATGTGATGATTTCACTGAGATTCTGCTAACCCATTTTAAACTCCCAAACGATAAAGAGGTAAACATCCTGCAGACCACCAACCCCACTAACCAAGGACACCAAAGGTTAAGGTACACCGAAGGTATAAACCAAAAGGCTCGACGCGCTCAGGTAAAAAAATGTTTACATTTAAGTTTCAGACTTCGCATCCTTTAAAAAGGCATGCAAATGTAGACATTGTTATTCTACCAGCATGCTTTTTCTAAAGGATACAAAGTCTGTAACTCAAATGGCTGTCATTGTTTAGGGACTGTAACCCTCAACAATTTCCCAAAATAGCACTGATTTTATGAGATATAGACCAAAATTATTTATAATCATGGACATTTTGCAAAATTATGGATAGTTGATAGATATACTACTTACCACAAAGAATGTAATGAAGCAGTCCCACTGACATCCCCAGTAGTCTGCCTTTTGGAGGAAAAAAAAAGCTTCCACTCCTCAGTACTGTTAAAGTCATAAATAAATAACATTAAGAATTTACCTTATATGCCTTTAGTCAGGAACAACACTTCAGGATATGCAAACAGAAATGTTATTCTTACAGCACTGGGAGTTAGTCTTCATAATTATTGATGAAGCATTCTCACTTTACATACAAAAACTGTAATTTTATACATTTTCTTATCGAACTGCTCATGCAATTTCATAATGTTATAATGACTGTGTTCTATAGAAAACTTTGCAAATGTTCTCATCCCTCGTGATTTTTGCTTTAGACTTCACGTGAACACCTTCCTATACATGACTCACCTTCTTCCAAGGGATCTTGTTTCTGACCTTGGATGTTTCAAGCCTGCTCTAGCAACAACGCACTCTTAGCCTGGAGGAGTCAGGCTAACAAATTCCTTTTTGTATAGCTATATGCCTCACTTCATGCAGCACATACTATTCTCTCTTATTACATACTAAAAGAATGCAGTAAAAAAACAGCAATACTGTGGGCTTATGGATCTGTATTTTTCCCAGCCCTGCATACAAATTATATTTGCTTTTTAACAATCATATTATAGCATCATTAATAAACTGAAATTAATATACATTTTAATAAGCTGGTCTTGTCCCATAACAGTTTTCTCCCTCTGACACTAAGTGTCATAATTATATTTTTATTTTTCTTAACTTGATAAAATACACCTCAGTGTCATAGTAGTCATAATTTTTTGTCAAAATAGAACTGTCATTAATTTGTGCATGCAGTTGCATTTCATGTGCAGGTGAGGTTAAACATTTTGTAATCACTGCCTTTAGAATAGAAAATACCAAAATAATCACAAATATAATAAAAAGTAAAATGACAATACCCTGGATTATGATAGTTCCCAGGTTACCAGAAATACTGCCCTTTGTTCCATGAAGCTTGACAGTTTTTTTGTTTATCATGATAGTCACTAATATATGAACAGCAACGACTCCTTATGAGGGCACATGACCCCCCCCTTTTGCAGCAAGCATTATATCAAGTGCCATTTGATTTTGTAACACCCCAGTTCACATTTCAGTCATTTTTTGATTTGCCTTCCTGATGTGATGTGAAGTTTTGTTGGCCACCTCCTGTAGAATTGGGCCAAGTATGGTGATTTCAAGCATTGTCCTTTGCACTCCATACCCAGGATTATAAATTGAAAATACTTGCTCAGTCCAGTGGATTGCTTGCTTATTTCTCAGTCTATCTACTGGTGGATGTTCAAAATGTTGAACAGCAGGAGTAATATAGCCTACAAAGCTGCATCTAGACCAGTCTGTAGGCAACCAGGGGTAGGCACAATTACCACAGATGTAGTAACAGTCATTTATCATGCCCATGCCATGCCCCCAGTCATGGCTTTTTAAGTTCAAAGAGTTTAACACACTTTCATGCCTGGTGTCATTACATTTGCTTTTTCCTACTGGTGCAGTCCCATTTTTGGCATAGCATGTGTCTCCATGATGTGTGGTTGCAAGTTGAAAAAACACAGCCTTTGAAAAATGAGTTACATTACGCCAGGTTAAGCTGATGTCATTAAGGTCCTTTTTTAATGACACCAGTGATGCAGGGATAGGAATCATAGGAATCCCTGCCTTAGAATAATGGGGTACATGCAAACATATTCAGCAGTTTTTTTGTTTAGATTTTTGGCATATTGCCAAAGGACCAGCAAGAAACTGTTTTCTCTTGACCAGTTTATAGAAGGGAACAGAAGCAGAAACAAAGTACCTGTTGTCACAGGATTCATCATGGACTGCTACTGAAGCTGAAGCTGACCTTTTTACTGGGCAGATGATTTATTTGTCACACCTCAATCTCCCTCTGTTGGCTGTGATGATTCGTCTGGGGTCCCTACACGACAGGTCTTCTTGCAATGAGATGAATGGATCCATGGTGGTAGTCCTGCACAGCGAACTGCAGTTACATTGGTGAGTAGGACCTGGAAAGACCCCTGCCACATCGGGCTCAGGCAGTTTTTCCTCTGAAAAGTTTTAAAGTAAACCCAGTCACCTGGTTGTAGTTGGTGACATGGTTGGTCAGGAGGCTTTGGTAACACTGCTCTTACTGTTTGATGATATTACTGCAAAATTTTGAGGAGTCTCCTACAATAAGAAATCATAGCATCATCTGACAAAGTTAAATTGGCATTTCCCACTGGAGGGGTTACTGGAAGGGCCATGGATCTCCCCATTAATATTTCATATGGACTCAATTTTCTGGTGGCATTCAGTGAGGCCCTCATACTCATCAATACTAAGGGAAGGGCGTCGGGCCACTTTAAGTGGGTTTTAGCACAAATCTTTGAAATTTTATTTTTAAGGGTCCTGTTTATCCTTTCCACTATTCCAGATGACCGGGGATGGTTGGGACAGTGAAGACTCAACTTAGTATTAAAAGCTTTACATAACTCTTTAAACAGATTATTATTAAAATGAGTTCCCTGGTCACTGTTAACAATGCTGGGTATACCGAAGTTCGGTATATAATCAGATAATTTTTTAATAACTGTAACCGCATCAGCTTTGTGACATGGGTAAACTTCCACCCATGCTGAGGACATATACACTACCACCAAAATAAATTGTAAATTAGTAGTCTTAGGCATCTGGATGAAATCCAGCTCTATATTAACAAAAGGTCCCAGGGTGGAGGTAAACATGTGGATTTGCTGTTGGCATGTTTGCTTATGTTATATTCTAAACAAATACTACAATTTTGTCCATACTAAAGTATCAAAGAGGAGACATGAGGGACATACCAACTTTGGGTAATTTAATTAAATATAGCTGTCTTACCTGTATGGGCTGGTAGATGATATGCCCTTACTAGGTAAGGTAGCAAAGAGGCAGGCACCACCAGTCATCTGTTCAGATGTCGCCATATGCCATCAGAGGATTTTCAACATCCATCCTTGAGCCACCTCAGAACTTCTTCCTGTGAGGCTTCAGCTTGAAAGGCTGATAATTTTGCAAAATCAGACACATCATTACTGTTGGAGTTTGTTGCTGTCAACATACAGAGTGTTTACAACCATTTACTACTGCTTGTTTAGCAGCTTGGTCTGCTAAGTTGTTACCTTTTGTAACAACATTTAACACCTTTTGATGTGCACAAAATTTCATTACAGACAGCTTTTTAGGTAACAAAAGTGCATCTAACAATGATTTTATGTACCCTGAATTTTTAATTTGATTTCCTGAAGAGGTTAAAAACCCTCTCTCTCTCTCTCTCTCTCTCTCCAAAGTTGCCCAAAGTCATATACCACCCCAAAAGTATAACGGCTGTCTGTAAAAATATTGGCCACCTTGTCCTTGGCTAACTCATAGACTTTTTGCAAAGCCACTAGCTCAGCTATTTGAGCAGAGTGAACACCCTCTAATCTTTGCTGCAACAATATTGTTTCCACGGTGCAGACTGCTATTCCTGAGATCAACTTTCCTGTTTGATCTCTTCCACAGCAGCCATGCACAAACAGATGCATTGGGTATAGGAGTGTCCTTTAAGTCCTCGCTAGGAGAAAGCAAATAGTTACACACACACACAATCAAGAACTGCTTTTTTATTTTATCTGAAGTAACTACCCTCAGCAGTTGATTTAAATCTGTCAAAGTAGGATTGTAACATTTTATTATAGTTTTGAATTTTTCTTTGAATTTTAATGGATCTTTTTTAATATTTGGAAATTTTTTAGACATAGTATGCAAATCAGCAGGGGTCCAAGGATGATGAACAAGTTCCCTATTGTTAGCCCCCAAAATTTCCCTGAGAGGTGCCAATAGAGCCCCTCCAGAGGTTGTAATCTCTTGTATCCTGTCATGTGAGCATGTATGGTAAGATACAGGAGTGTTAAATACTAATGCCCCTGTTGGGGAAGTAGAAGCTATCTGAGAAGGATAGGAAGAAGACCCCCCCCCCCTGACTACAGATGCCTGTTCAAAAGATGAAGATTGAACAGGGGAACCAATCTGAGATGTACCAGTATCATGTGAACTGGGTGTCCAATGGACAGTAGGCTGAAAGGTAGGAGTGTGAGAAACAACGGAGTCTTGTACAGGAGGTACCCATACTGGTGCATATGGGGGTGGGGGTGTAGTAGCTACTGGAGGATTTTCATCCTCTTCAGAAGTTTCTGCTTTTTGGCCATCCTCAGTTTGTTCCAAACCTGCTAAGACAGGATAAAGGGATCACTTTTTACTGGTCTGTACTGCTTTTTTAACCTCTTTTACTTGTTGCAACAATTTCTTATTAACGTCCTGCAACCCTCTTAATGCAGAGTCCATTTTCCCTTTTAAGTGCTTCACTGTACCAAGTATAAAAAGCTGTCATTTGTTCCCCACTTACTTTGCTTTTCTTTTCTTCCAAAATACCTTTCAATGTCAGCAATTTATTCTTATCATAAGTTCCATTTAATGGAAATACCCCACTAGCGCAAGTCTTAGTAAGTTGAAACCAGTCATACAGATATTTACAACTTTCCTTCCCATAGGTAAAATACATAACATATGCAGGTGTTCCCTTTTCAGGGATTTGATCTTGCTTGCTTATCTTTGCTCCCATTTTTTCTTATTTTATAAATCAGTAATAAAAATGTTAGGCTTACCTTACAACTCCTGGATCCTGGCAGTTCCGAAGACAGAAAATAACTGTAGTAATCCACACTCCATACAGGGAGGGAAGGGTAGGAAGTTTGTCACCATGCAGCAACAGAGGAGAGGTTTTGATCAGCCTTTTCCCACAGCACCCCCTTGCTTTCATCCCTGCATGAGCTAAAAAGTTACAGCTGCAGCATTGTGGTCGGGATATCTGGGCAGACAAGTACTGTGTCCAGAACTGACCATTCTTTCGCACCCTCTGAGGGTACTTTCACACAATCACACTAAGTCCCAGCATGCTTTTGGGCTCATGAATTTATTTTAACAGTATATAGTCTACGTCCCAATCATGCTATGGGCTCATGAACTTGTTTTAACTTTACAGTCTATGTCCCAATCATGCGGTGGGCTCATAACCTTGTTTTAACTTTATTTTTAGCTTTTAACTTTCTTTTCTTTCCCTCATACATTCATACATTGACAAAATAAAAACATCTCTCATACTTCTTACCTTTTAATCCTGAGGGTACCACCCTCGACACAAGGTGCCTCCTTGTGCTAATTTGTCCTTTACTGTATGTGCACATACATTTACTATACTCATTTACTGTGGGGTCCTCCCACTATTAGTTGTATATCTTACAACTACTCAGTCAAACAAAAAACACAGTCATGCACTTATACTACAAACACAGTTATGCACTTACATTCGCTAAAATTGTCTTAAAAAACAAAAAAGAAAAAAAACACAAACCAACCCTTTTCCCCTTACAAAACTATTTCCCTGCCAAGGCTAGTATGTTTGCACACCCTGAATAGCTGCACATCTGAGTCTCTGACTATTCCATACAAAGCACTGTGGAATTCACAGAAAATCTGTGATGGGCCTTATTCCAGAACTGCCCTGCAGCAATACTATAGTTCAGATCCAGAGAACGGCACCAAATTGTTAAAGTCTTCAAAGCTTTACTTAAAGCGCACCTAAAAACATGCTGGCTATTCCCTTGTAACTCTCCGCTCTAACTTCTCCCACTCCATCTACCCTCTACCTCTCTTCCACCCCACAAACTACCTTTGATTACAGCAAGCTCTGATACTTCCATGCCTGTCTACTTATTATACGGCAGTAACTTCTTATTGTAACAATTGTTAATATCTGCTTTGACTTCGTGGATGGAACAGATGCTAGTTATCTACTAAATGATCTGTAACTATGTTTGTAATATTTTAATTGCTAGGATTCTTCATCTGTAACTATGTCTGTAATATTTTAATTTGTAGAGCTTTTCTCCCCAGGCCTCTGCTGAAAATGGACCTGCGTCCAGTCGGACATTCCCAGTCAACAAATGTAAATAAATAAATAAATACATAAATAAATAACATTAACAATTTACCTTATATGCCTTTAGTCAGGAACAACACTTCAGGATGTGCAAACAGAAATTTTATTCTTACAGCGCTGGGAGTTAGTCTTCATAATTCCTGACGAAGCATTCTCACTTTACATACAAAAACTGTCATTTTATACATTTTCTTATCAAAATGCAATTTCATGACGTTATAATGACTGTGTCCTATAAAAAACTTTGCAAATGTTCTCATCCCTTGTGATTTTCGCTTTAGACTTCACGTGAACACCTTCCTATACATGATTCACTTGCTTCCAAGGGGTCTTGTTTCTGACCTTGAATGTTTCAAACCTGCTCTAGCAACAACGCGCTCTTAGCCTGGAGGAGTCAGGCTAACAAATTTGTTCTTGTATAGCTACATGCCTCACTTCATGCAGCATGTACTATTCTCTCTTATTACATACTAAAAGAATGCAGTAAAAAAAGCAATACTGTGGGCTTATGAAGCTGTATTTTTCCCAGCCCTGCATACAAATTATATTTGCTTTTTGACAATCATATTATAGCATCATTAATAAACTGAAATTAATATATATTTTAATAAGCTGGTCTTGTCCCATAACAATACCATGCAGCTGGGTATAGTCACTAATGCTTTCCTTCTCTTCCAACAGTTTCTCATACATGGTCCCTTTTAATGTAGTGAATGTATCTGACCTCCTACCCTGGCTGCTGTGGTTGCTGTGGCCTGGTCTTGTGTTCCACAAGTAAAAAAAAAGAAGAAGAAGAAGCAAGCAGCATAAAGGAATTGTTGACTGATCAATAGATACACCGTGGGCAGGTACAGGTTGAACTTAGCATGTATCGATACACGATCAGCACCATGCACATCATATACTGCACACGCTCAAATACATTTTAGTAATATTTAAGTGCTTTTTTATTTTAAATCATTGTTATAACACTAAAGCTAGGACTATTACATTCAGGTAACATGCTGACTAAAATGAGTTTACAATGCTGAAATGTGGCAAAATTCTTGTAAATGAAATATTTAATTTCAAACGGAAAACTGGGGTATCCTGTTATAGGTCTCCTAAAGCTGTGGGCACTGGTGGGCCACCCAAATTTCCCCTATTATAATTTCTCACTGTGTGTGTATATATATATATATATATATGCATATATGATCGACATTTCAGAAAGCTGAAACCCATATGGCCGAGGGCCGAGAGGCCATATGTTCAACTTCTGAAATTTCGAGCATGCAAAAAAGGAAAAAAAAATAAAAAAAACTTTGCTACATTTTGCTAGCAGGGAGGCAAGCCCCCCCTGCACCCCCCACACCCCCTGTAATTTAACTATACCAACTCAGAGATCGCACTATAGTGCAGAAGATGGGAATATTCCCATTCCGCACTATATGGCGATGCCGGTTCTGCATGACTGAAATTTCAAGTTGATCATATGGTCTCGGCCATATGGGTTTCAACTTTCTGAAATTTTGATCATGCGTAGGGGACCCATATATTATTAAAAATGCAAAAATAAAACAAAAAAATATTAAAATTCACACATTTTTATATTAGCAGGTTACATTACAGGGATTCTTATCCTGTTCATAACATCTGTCCAGGAATTCCCTGGACAATCTGCAACCACAGGACAGCTGCTACATTACTGCCTACATGGATTCATTATCCATGTTTCTATGATCTCCCTAGGCAGTGTTTTTGCAAATTTGAGTGTTCTAAGGTTAGCATAAGGGTTAGGTGAGGAGATAGATTTAGTGTGTGAGTGAGTTGAATGTTAGGGGTTACATGCAGTGTGCATGTGTGTCCGTAGCCCCCAGTCTACCTTACTAATGCATGCTAATCCGAACCCTGCCCCTGCTCCAGCACCTAACACACAGATTACCTTACAAAAGCCCTTTCCATAACACTATCATTATTCAGACAAATTTGAGCTGAATGTGGTGGGGTTATGGGTACTATACTGGAAAAGGAAATTAATTAGTTTCATTTTTTGATGTACTGTGTTTTGTTCTGGTGTGCTGTCGCTATATTGAATGGTCATTGTGATTTGATTGATGTTTTTTGTATTGCTCATTAAATATTTTGACTAGTCATTAGTTTTATATATATATATATATATATATATATATATATATATATATATATATATATATATGTGTGTGTGTGTGTGTGTGTGTATATACACATTCCTAATCAAATCATAGTGTCTCATGCACTTTCTTTACTTTTTGCATTCCTGGGTGCTCATCCTATTTTCTCTCTCCCACATATGAGATTATGTAACTGTTTTGGTGAAATCACTCTGTTGTGTTTGAACAAGGATCTGTGTGATTCATGAATTTTGATACAATAGATGCAGTGAATCTAAAATGGAATTGGAACTTTTTTCTTGTTACTTAGCTATCCTGACAACATTATGGGTAAGACTCCAGACAGCCAATATGTCTGCCGAGTGATCTAGGAACAGCCGGCAGGGGCGTGCATGAAAGCTCCTAAAACTACTGTTGCACGGACAGTGTTAGGTTATGCAAATTACCTAATTTGCTGCTGAAAGCTATGCAAATGAGGTAAATTTGCGATCCAGGAAACACTAACCTGTCCGAGTAAGAGTACTGTTATTTGCAGAAAAGTACTCAGTTGGTAACTGAGTACTGTTCTGCAAATAGCAAAACGGAGCAATGACAGCTCCAAATAAAGGATGCATCCAGTTGAGGAAGCATGCCAATGGCCAGATATAAGGCCATTGGCATTTATATGTGTTGCAAAATAATAAAAAATAAAAAATATTTTTTTCCCCGATCCCCGATGTTTAAGCGTAGCTCAGAGTCACACAAACGTGCGGCGCTCTAAAAACCAAAAAATAAATAAATAAAAGCCAAAAATAGGCATTTTATTACAAATATCCATCTGCCATGCAAGTGAATGGCGGGCTGAAGACAACATGGCTACTGAGTAGTGGTTGCTAAGGGGGGATGCTCAGTGTGAGAGATTTAACCAAGCATTAGTAGGCAATCCTGTGCAAATGAGTATAAGGATAATGAATCCCAATTTTCCCTGCCATGTGAACCATGTCCCTAGAGTGTAAGAGTAGTATTAGGGGAGTATCAGAGTAGTAGATAGGTGACATTATGAGGGGGGTATGTATCGAAGACTGTAAGCTTATTGGAGCAGAGTGGCATGTGTTTGCTGTGAGTTACACAGGACTGGAAGAGGCATGTCTACAGGTGTCTGAACTGAAACCAAGAAACCAAAGGCGTATGCTGTGGCTACAACCAAAGTTTCTTGCAAAGATGCTTACACTGTGTGCACGCATGTGCGCACCTGTAAACCCGTGTAAGCCTGTGTGCACGTGTGTGCACCCGTGTAAGCTTGTGTAAGGCTGTGTAAGGCTGTGTGCGCGGATGTGCACCCGCCTAAGCCTGTGTAAGCCTGTGTAAGGCTGTGTGCACTCGTATGCGCATGTTTGTGCTTGTTTGCGTGGCACCGCCCCCTGTGGAAACAGAAAAGGGAAAAGGAAGGAAAAGTAGTAGTAGAAAGTTAACCAAGGAGAACTAGCAGAGCTGCCAGGTGAAATCAATCAGAATCAGCCAATTACACAGGCAGTACACTAGCCCAGCCCAGCCCAGCCCAGCACTTAAAACTCTGCAAGCAACATTCCCCCATGTTTTAATCAGAAACACTGCAACACTGCAGTATACAAAGAGAAGTGAAAACTTAAAAAGCTTAACTGAGAAAAAAAATGTTAGGGGCTGCCATTGCTTTTATAAGGCAACATGTGCAAGATGCTGAGGGTGGTGCCATTGCAGATATTGCTGAGCAACCCACAGTGAGGAGATGGAGAAGAGTTTATAGACCCAGGGTAACCTACCAGGGGCTACATGAGCTGGAGATTGTGGAGTGCTATAGAGTGGACAGAGAGCTCCTGCAGCAAATTGTTGAGCTGTGCAGGCCACGCCTCACACACAGAACCAACAGAGGGGAACCCATCCCAGTAGAAACCAAGGTATGTGTTGGCCTAAGAATACTAGCAACATGTAACTTCCAGAGACCAACTGGTGATATGATGGGGATTTCACAGGCATCAGCATCCAGGGTACTGCACCAGTTCCTGAATGCCATGTCAGCACATGTCGGTGATCATGTATATTTCCCCAATTCCCATGAGGTATTGGCCAGCAATATGCATCTCTTCCAGCAAATAGCGGAATACCCTGCGGTAGTGGGTGCAATTGACTGCACACACATACACATCAAAGCACCAGCCGGTGAACGGGGTAGGGCCTACATCAACCACAAGGGCTTCCACTCCATCAACTGCCAGGTCGTGTGCGATGCCCAGGGCATAATACTGAATGTGTGTGCTGGCTGCCCTGGAAGCTACCACTATTCCCATATCTGGCATCTGATGCAGCTGTACCAGACATTTGCCAATGGGGACATCCCTGAGGGTCACCTAGTGGGGGATGCTGGATACGCACTGGAGCCATGGCTGATGACACCCATCAGAAATGCACACACACCTGAACAAGAACTCCATAATGAGGCACACGCACAAACAAGAAATATAATTGAGCGTGTGTTTGGGATGCTCAAGTCATGGTTCCGGTGCCTGGACACATCCGGTAGAGCCTTGCAGTACTCACCAGCTACATGTACCCAAATTGTCATGGTATGTGCCATGCTACATAATATGATTCTGCAAAAACAGCTGCAGCAGGAACAGCATGGGGCAGAGCCAAACAGCCCCCCATCATTGCCAAGGCCTGCACAGGCACAGCGTGACTCAGAGGAGGAACAAACTGAGCCTGCCCCAGTAGGCAGAAGGAGGCATGCCCAGTATGCCTTGGCCTTGGCAAAGAGGCAACACATAGCACATACACTGGCTCCGGAGGAACCCTGGAAATGATACCTCTCTCTGACTGGCACATAAAATAAAAGAGTTGCCTGACTTGACACTACCTGTTTCCAAGCATGTATAGGGAGTGTAGTATGTGCATCCAACATAGGCAGCCCTGCAGCACCACTGGAGGCATGATTGCCATGTTTTAAGCAATATAAAGTAGTGCTAAGCAGCTTCTACCAATATTTAGTATATGTAAACAAAATTGACCGTGCTAACTAGCGCAATGTTGGGCAATGTTGAGCAATGTTGGGCAAGGTGGGCCAAAGTCATGCAAAGTTGAGCAAAGTCAGGTAAACATGCTCATATTTGCTTTACTTTTCCGTAAGCAATCTGCTCTGCCCAGCATGAAAATAAAAAGCAGTGACAGGGCTCGAACCCAGGACACTGTGCACTATAGTCACAGGACTGAACCACTAAGCCATGATAGCATTTCAGTGGCACAGACACAGCAGGACAATTGTACAGTAATGCAAACACAAAGAAATGCTGTATCATGTCCCTAAAGAGGCATATGGGTAACCTCCCCCACAGGCCTATGCAGACAGAGAACATCAGGCCAGGTGGTGTGATGTGGGTTGTGTAGGCTATGAAGTCGCAATCTAATATACGTGACATTGGACGCTAGGATCTGTAGCACAGTAGTATGCCTCTAGCCAGTATGATAGGCTACAGTACAGACTAAAATGGTGTATGGTACATAGCAGTGCAGGCATAACAAATGTGTATGAGTGTCAGGTGAAACCCTCATCCTATGTGCACCCACAGTAACAATCAAGTGTGCCCCTGGGTAGAAATGTACAAAGAATAGCTGTCCCTCCTGTATGTAGAAATGTTGATAAGTCTATGCAAAGTGTCTCATGGAAGCCCTGCAGGCACAGCATGATGCCTGTTGATCTATGACACAAAGGTGAGCCCTGCTGTAAAGATACAGCTTGACTTTCCATACACATATAGTATAAATGTCTATACTGGGCGTGCTCACACACTCCAACAAATTTAGTGGATTTCATTCAGCATCACACTGAAAAGTCATACTGGGCATGCTCACACACTTATGCCAAATACAGAGGTGATAATAACGGATCTATGGACAAATGTGGATAGACATCTCTACTTCCAGAAACACATTCACAAGGTTGACAGAAAATCATGCTATGTGTTCACATAAACTGCCAAGGTCTGTGCATGTAGGTCAAAGGAGGTTCCCAGTACTCAGCAGTCATCAGACCCATCAGAGATTACCACAACACACTTGCGATGAATCAGACTAGGCACGTTCAACAGCCAGAAAGACCACTGAAGTACCCTAACAAGAGGATTACTGGCCTCAAACAGTTGCCCCATGCAACAAGACTGAATGTAACCCAATCTGTACTCTGTTGCATACTGTCTACTCGGGAGATCTCTGCCCAACAGACAGGTCCATGTCATGGCTACACTCAGATCTGTACTGAGTTACAGCTAAATGGCACTAAATATACAGATCCAACTGATATTGCCAACATCCTGGCAGATAGGATCAGTGTTAACTGTACCCCCCTCTCACCCATGAAAGAGCACACCTCTATAATGGAAGACTGCAAGGTTGCTGTCATCATGGCTGCACAGGTAAAAAAAACTCTCCAAAGCCAGTATCACAGCAGCCATGGGACCAGATAACTTCACAGGCTGTGTTCCACACAAACCACAGAACTGACAGGCACCACACTGACGTACCATGTGCAGTCATAGTTTCACCTCATGCTTTGTGCCCATTGAATGATGCACAGTGACAGTTATCCCACTACACAAGGGTGGAGACACCACGGACCCCAGGAAATAGCGCCCCATTAGCCTGACAAGCCCGCTCTCCAAGGCCATGGAATTTATCATCATACAACATATAAACAATTACATTTCTAATCCCTAAACCCTGGACCACAACCATGTTCATAGGTTCATAGGTTCATAGGTTCATACTAGGCTATCTGCCCAAGGGCATTTATAAGCCTAGCCCATAGTTATGTGGCTTTCGCCACCCCTTTAGTTTGAATAAAAACTATGCCTATCATTTTTCTGTGCCTCTGTCAAGCAGTGACACTGAAGTAATCCCTGGGGTATATCTGCGATCTCCCATCCATTGGTCAAGATTCCTCTTGAACAAGGCCAGCGAGGTGCTCTGCCTCACATGTACCGGGATTTTGTTCCACAGCATAGGGAGTCTCTGGGTGATGAATCTGTCCCTCCAGCACGTTCTATTTATAACCGTGTCAAGGTTTAAGTCTCCCCCTTGTGGTTCTGAGGGATCTAGATTTTTGAGGTGAAGCATATTCATCAAATCTGGGTTTGACATGGCCTTATATGTCAGGCACAGGTCACCTCTGAGCAAGCGGTATGAGACTGAATAAAGCTGGAGTTCTTTCAGTCGGGCAGCATAAGACATATTTTTGAGACCCTTTATCCTTTTGGTGAGGAACTTTTGGGGCCTTTCAAGCTGCATCAGGTGTCTGGTCAGATACATTCGAACGGGCATTGTACTCAATCATAGGTCTAATGAGTGATGAGTACAGGGGACGATGACCTCCCTTGATCTAGATGTGAATCCCTTCATGATCAGGTGGGCGATATAGAAGGTTTTCCTAACTACTTTAGCAACATGAGTGTCAAGCGAAAGACTACTGTCAACTTGGGTCCCCAGATCCCTGATGACTTTTCTGTGCTCAGTGGATTGTCACCTATATGGTAGCTAGGGGTAACCTTGTTTTTCCCGAAGGGTATGACTATGCATTTTTGGCGTTTAACTTCAGGCCATGGCTCTGGCACCAGTTATCCGTTTCTGTGAGGCCCTTCTGGAGGATATCTGTGTCAGATGTGTTTTCGACTATGGCCCAGTTTGCAGTCATCTGCAAACTTTGTCAGCCATAACCCTCCTGTGTTTGCTTGTACTTCAGAAAAGTAGATGCCGAACAAGAGTGGACCCAGGACTGAGCCCTGTGGGACACCACTTGTGACAGGCTTTGAGTCTGACATGGCTCCAGCAACTCTGACCCTGTGGGTTCTGTCGCTTAGCCAGTTTGCAACCCATCTTGTGATGTATGGGTTTACATTCAAGCTGATGAGTTTTTCGATGATACCTGAGTGGGGTATTGTGTGAAGGCCTTTGCCAGGTCGAGGTAGGCTGTATGGACTGCCTTTCCCTCATCAATGGCCTTGGTGACTGTCTCGAAAAAGTCAACCAAGTTTAAGAGGCAGGATCTGCCTTTGACAAAGCCAAACTGGGTTGGATCCAATTTCTGCAAGTTCCCTATGTCTTTATTTATGAGTTCCATTATGATCCTCTCCATGGCTTTGCAGATAAGGCTTGTCAAGCTAATGGGCGGTAATTTCCAGGGTCTGTGGAGGCACCGCCCTTATGAAGTGGGACCACAGTCGCCGTCGCCACTCCTTGGAGTAATATCCTGAGGTGAGACTAAGATTAAACAGCTGTCCTAACTGTGGGTTTAATTCCTCGTTGAGTTCATGAAGCACACAGCTGGGGACACCATCCGGTCCCATGGATGCTGTGTTTTTTGCCTTAGTGAGGGCAGTTCTCACCTGGGCGTTGGAGATGTTTGGGGGGCTACAATCCTCTGGAATAGATATCTCTCCTTTTGGGGGAGGGGAGAAGTTTGCACTGAACCTGTCAGCCAGTATGTTAGCAATGTGTGTAGGTTCAGTAATTTTCACATCATTTTGAACTAATTCTGAGCATATCTGGGAGTTTCCTCCTAGGTTTCTAACATAGCTAAAGAAGGCCTTATGATTGTCTTTAGAGTCCTTGGCGATTTTTCTCTCAAAATTTGCCTTTGATGATTTTATGAGAGCTCTTAGTTTTTACTTATAATGATCAAAGGTGTCTTACCTTTCAAGGATTTTGCTCTATCTTGTAGTAGCTTCCTCCTTTTGTTGTAGAGCTTGTTTATGGCTGGGGTCCACCAGACTGGACGCTTGCCTTTGGTACAGAGAGTCTTAGTTTTGTTTGGGATTGCCTGATCCATGCAGTCCTGTAGGTGCTGGTAGAAGGCATTTGTAAGTGATTCAGTGGTTTGAGTAATGTTTACCACTGGCTCAGGGGCCTTAAAGGAGACCACACTAGTTTTAGGAATGTGCACTCGGCTTTTGAGAACTTTTTCACTGTGGTCTTTTTGTTTCAGGTGGGGCGGGATGAGGACCTCCAGCGAGATTAGTTTATGATCTGATCTCACCAGTGAGGGGTATACTTCCGGTGTTGAACATTTTGATCCCATGTTCGTGATGATGAGATCAAGTATGTTTTCACCTCTTGTGGGGATGGTGACTAGTTGTTCCATGGCATTTGAGTTTATGAACTCCAGGAATCTTTGGGTTAGAGTGTTCGGGCTTGAGTAGTGTTCCCAGTCTATATTAGGGTAGTTGAAGTCACCTAGTATGATGGTGTTTGGAGATACATTTATCCCCTCCAATGTTTTCAGGAAGGCCATGTGAGGTTCCTGAGTTTGAGAGGGTGGCCTGTAACATGCTACAAATTGCAGAGCAGTCTTGCCTATGGTTAATTGCACCTGGATGGTCTCCGATGCATCGTGCATTGCCACCAACCATGAGGTGTGGGTGTCCTTTATGAATATGGACACCCCCCCTCCTTTCTTGGTGTTGTCCGGATTTTGGGGCCGGAACGCATGATATGAGGTTGGGTTTGTAAAATGCAGATTATGTCACCTAAACCTGATAGATGACACTGAAGCGGTCAACAGAACTGTCGACAAGGGTAAGGTGGTTCACACAGCCTATGTTGATCCTGCCACAGCTTACAACACCACCCCACACTCTGGAAATATAGATAAACCCACTAAACTAGGTATAAATTGCTATGTCACAAGATGGGTTGCCAACAGGCTTACTGACAGAACACACACTGTGAAAGTAGCAGACTCCAAGTACGACTTTGGACCAGTGATGAGTGCAGTACCACAAGGTCCAGTCCTGTGTCTTGTCCAGTTTAGTATCTACTTCCCTGAAGTAAACTTTAACATGGAAGGTCTGTGGCTACAGAAGTTACTAGAGGACTGCAAACTAGGAGCCATAATTGTAAACACTAAAGATGTGGACAACCTACAAAAGGGCCTCACTGAGACAGATGGCTGTTGTCAAAGCCATGGGCTCTAGCTCAATGGCAAAAGGTGCATTGTCATCCCCTTTGTTCAAACCTCTGTAGCCAAGAACTACAACATAGGCGGTAGTATACTTAACACTGAAAGTATGACAAGGGACCTTGCGTCACAGGTGTACACTGGACACAAGTGTGATAATCACATCCCCACAGTAGTCAGGAAACCCTGCTATGTGGCACACCTCATCACAAAATGTGTCTCATGCAGGATAGAAGAGGACATTGTTCCTCACTACTCATCACTCACTAGAACTATAATAGAGTACAACGTCACTTTTGCTATGTACCTCACAAGACAACTACAACAACTGTAAAGCCTGCAGCAATACCTCACGAAGAACATTAGTGGCCAGAAATACATGCCATACACAGACCATCTCAAAATGCTCCATCTGTACTCCCTTGCATATCACCTACTCAGATGTGTTCACTGCCTAACATACAAAGCTATGTCAAACGCAGAGCTCCACGTAAAACACTCACAATCCCCCTGACCTTCGGACCCAAAACCACGAGTGAAATACAAAAGGAAGGGGTGTACCCATTTATCATATGGATACCCACACCTTCAGGTTAGTGGCACAGCATGAGGCCTTGGAGACCATGCAAGTGCAACTAACATTGGGCAAAGATGCTCATCAGATTGTAGCCTGCTACAGATCACCTACCTTGTCACAGGAACCTCACTCAGTATTCCTGAGAACAGTGGAAAATATAGAGATCCTATCAAACACCATTATATGAGGTGATTACAACTACCCAAACAGTGAGTGTGAGAATTACTTGTGTACAATGTCCTTTGCCCAATGTTTCCTAGAGTTTAAAAGCTCAAACACCCTGGAACAGCTGGTCACCATGCCCACTAGAGGTAACACCATACTGGACATGATGATCACCAACATGGGGTACCAGTGTTCCACAACAGAGATAAATCCCTCGCTGGTAATATCAGATCATAAAGTTATCACACTGGACATCCACATCTCACCCCCTCACCCAGTCAATGAAACCACTGTGAAGACATTTTCAAAAGCAAACTGCACACGTCCCAAGACAAAAGTGGAAAGTTCAAAAGATCTCTTGCTGTAGGATAATGATATACAATCTGCCAAATCAGTTACAAATGAATCCTATGAGCATCTACAGGGATACATGGATCGAGACATCACAAATAAAACCAAGATGCACTTCTCTAAAAATAAGAAAACAATCCGGTGGTCATTGCCCATAAATAAGCTAGACAACAGAAGGAGGAAACTAACACCTGATAGAGCCAACTTCACTAAAGGAAAGGCATTACTGATCATTATTAGGAAGAAGCAATGATCACTCATAAAATAATTCAAGGACACTTTCAAAAGACAAATTACCAAGGACTGTAAGAATGACAAACACAAAGCCTGCGGTAGCTATACCACACATGTAGGTATCAACTTCCAAATATGTTGTCAGCTACTGACAAATGGCAAGGAATACACTGAACCAACTTTCATTGTCCACATCCTGGGGGACAAGTTCAGTGCAAATTTCCCCCCCTCACCCCCCAAAGGGCCTGTGTCCATCACAGAAGGATGCAGAGCCCCAGACGTCATGGACATGCAGGTAAGGACAGCCCTCTCCAAAGCCAAGAACACAGCATCAATGGGACTGGATGGTGTCCCAGGCTACGTCTTACACTAGGCACAAAAGGAACCACAGCCTCACCTACATTCACTGGCCAGACTCAATCGTACCACAGGGTATGTACCCAAAGAATGGCATACACCAACAGTCATCCAGCCCCACAAAGGGGGTGCCACAACAGAACCTGGAAACCATTGCCCTATACGTCTACTCAGCCTGGTCTACAAAGCTATTGAGCAAATTGTCATGGAACCCACAAACAGTGACATTGGGGACCTCCAGACACTGGACTCTACACAACCCCGCCTTGTTAAAGGCAGACCCTGCCTCCTAAACATAGTTGACTTACTACAAACAGTTACCAAGGACATAGATGGAGGTGAAAGTAGTCCACACAGCCCACCTGGACATCACTAAGGACTTTTTACACCATGCCCCACTCTGTCATCATGGACACGCTTACCAGCCTGAACATCAAAGGCTATGTCACAGGATGTGTGGCCAAGTGGCTCACAGATCAAACACACATGTTCAGAGTTGCAGGTGCCATGTCCGACTCTAAGACAGTAACAAATGGCATCCCACAGGTTCTGGCCCTGTGACCACAGCTCATCAGAGAGTCTGCACCCACATCTCCTATGCCTCCTGCTCTATTGGTGACACCCCAGTCCAAGTTAAGCATAATGTTGCTCGCCCTTAGTGAGTGGCATGCAAAAATATTATTCAGCTGATGGTGCATTAGTGCTTGTAAATATTTTGCTCCTAATCAACCTTTGACTTGGGGGGGGCAAGATTTTCAAGTGGGGTGAGAGTGTAGCTCCCACTGTATTTCATTGTAGAAGTAATAGACTGCAGTTTTTCATTATACCACAAGGTGGAGCTCCTTTTCAGGAATATAAAAGACAATTTCAAAAGTGAAAGAGAGGAGACTGGAACACTAGCTGAAGGAGGGAAGACAGAAAGACTAGCTGAAGGGAAAAGGGCCTTGCAGCATGACTGGATTTTTTTTCTTCTAGTGTTTTGGAACAGAGAAGTGAGGTTGCAGTTTGTGTCTGTCTCTTGCTGAAATCCTGGATGATGGTATTTTGTGGATTCAGGAGAGAAGTCTGAAACCAGTAATTCCACGCCTGCATATATGAGTCAGCAAGAAAAGAAGTTCCCTTGGGCCTAGTGCAGAGATGCCATAGATGACTAGCAGAGTTTTGGTGGGTGATTTTTCCATTTTACTCGTCGGAGGAACTGCGGTGCCTGGTCGCTGGGATATTCTCGATGGAGTGGTGAGAGGCTTTTGGCCGTCATTTTTATACTTTTATAAGACTGTGAATCCCCCCAAATGTTTTGTGGATTACAAATAGCTGGGATCCATATGAGCTCTAACCTTGGGCCCCATCATGCCGGCAGTAGGACTGTAAGTAGTCACTGGCCAGCGAACAGGGTACAATACAGTGTCCCATAGTTGGTCTGTTTAGATTGATCTAGGGGATAGAGGGTTTTAGTACTGTTGCCCTAAAGACTATTTATTGCTCAATGACATTGCATTTTCTCATATTTGTATTGTTGCATTATAAATCTTTATTGTTCAGTGACATTTCATTTTGCTCATGTTAGTACTGCTGCCTTCAAGAATCTTTACTGCTCAATGACATTGCATCTTTTTCATATCTGTACTGTTGTATTACAACCCTTTTTTCTCCCTCAATGACATTGCATTTTTTCCATGTTTGTATTGCTGCATTATAAAAGCTTTACTGCTCATTGATATTGCCTTTGTGTGCATGTTTGAATGTCAAGATATTCTCTATTGAGTTCTGGGGAATGGGGTAAATGTATAGTTTCATTACATGCATATCTCACTCTGCCTTACTGCTAACTGGTGCACTGTTGAAATAATTTGTTTGTTGTTGTGCTATTGCCCTTTAAACTAAAGTGTCACCTAGAACAAAATCTGTTATCACTTGCCACCTTGGGGTGTTAGGCCTAAAGAAGGGGTGCCACCACAGTCAGGTAGGAAGGAACCCATATCTACTTCAGCTACACCTGTGGGTGCGTTACACTGGTACCATAAGGATTTACTTTATTCATTGCACTGTTATCAGCTGCCTGTTACAACACGATAAATGGGCTCTAATCAAAATCATCCCACCTGCAAAAGAGAGGTTTACTAAAATGGTATTTAGAATTTCCATGAAAGCTAATGCCAAGATCACCATGCCGGAAATATACATCATAGCCACAATCATGCAAAGCCTTTATGAAGAGATGACATTTAATTGTTGCTTGCAAACCTCATTGAAGAAAGCTAACATGAGATAGTTAACACACAAGATATTTTTACTGATGTACAGTGGAACTGTACCATGCATCCAGAGTTTGCAATCTTTGCTCTTGTGTCATTTACGCTGGACAAATATAAAACAGTAGTGGCACTGCTGTAGTCATCATGTGGACTATTTTAAGTCATGCACATTGCAGCATTTCCTAACATTCATTATACTGGTTCTACAGCTATCCTGGTTCTAGAGCTCATGTTCTCAGATGGGATAATAACTTCTTCTAGCCCCAGCTAGTCAACCTAGGAGACCCTTAAAAATCAGTTTCTTGTATGCTGCTATTCAAAAATTCTAAATAATATGACTTCTTTCTGTTAACTTATAGGACTTATGCAATATCATATAGATCTGTATTGTGCTACTCCTTTAACTGGACCTCAGATGTTTTTACACACCTGCAGGAAAATTTCCTCTGTGTAAAATCTTGGATAAATAAATCTGCTCTTTAGCTTAATGTCTAAGACTAAATCTCTGTTTTTCTCCCTCAACCCCAATAATCAGGCCAGCAAATGAACATGTGTCATTAGCGAATCTAACGTGGCTTGCAATTTGCCCAAGAGCTCAGATTTCATTTGTAAATTAAAACAGCTGTACCCAGGACAAGTCAAAGCTTAGGCCTCCTCTGCAGGAGCAGAATGTTTATGATCTCCCTTGCTTGGTCCTTTATAGCTAGATCTTTTCTGCTACAAGCCTGCAATGTATCTTAAATATTCTGACAAGTCTGCCCTATAAACAAACTACAAGCTTAGCACATAGGGTCAATCAGTGACTGGAATATGAAAAAAAGCTGCATTTGTGCAAGATGACCTTACCGTAACAGTAGATATTTGAATGATCTCTGCTGCAGTAGCCTTAGCTATATGAGTTATATCCTGCCAAGGATATACTGGCCAACCAGCTTCCAAAGCTTCAGGGTGCCTTCCACACGCCCAAACTTTTAAGCAGCTCGAGCTGAACTGACTAAAAGACAAGTTTGGGTGCAAAGCACTTCAGAGCTTTCCTGCCAGTGGAGAGAAGGAGATTGAGCCCTGAAAGACCATGCTAGGAACAACAAAACATAAAGAGTCACACCCTAACATAAAAAACACACCAAAAGTAAGGAGGGAGGAGGAAGGGAGAAGCTACTGCAGCAGTGATCATTCAGGCATCTACTTATATGGTAATTTCAGCTTACAAAACTGTACTATATTCTTGATATTGATCACCGCTGCAGTAGCCCTAGCTATATGAGTAGATTACTATAGCTTACTACATTTGGGAGGATAAAGGAGAAGAGTCCAGGAATCCTTGGAGAATTGTCCTAGCAAAGCTTGATCTGGACCTAGAGACAGAATCAAGCTTATATTGCTTTGTAAAAGTATGTACAGAGGACCAAGTAGCAGCTGTTAGAATATTTCTATAATCTACCTCTTTCCAAAAAGCCATAGATTAAGCTAAGGCCCTGGTAGAGAGGGCCTTGACCTTGCCTGGAATACATTTGTTATGCTGAGTACAACATAAGGTAATAGCCTTAGTCAACCATTTGGAAATATTCTGTTTTGACACAGGCTGTCCCTTTTTCTTCTTCCCTTCACAAGAAATATACAATTGATCTGAAGATTTAAGAGATGTAGTTCGGCCAAGATAGTACCTGAGTTGTCTGTAGACATAGAGGGTATGGAGTATCCTTTCTCCCTCATTTTTAGAGTCAGTAAAGAAAATGGGGAGCTGGATAATTTGGCTTAAAGTAAACTTGGATACCACTTTAAGAACAAAAGAAGGATTAGTTCTCAAAGGAACCCTGTCCCTATGGAAAATGAGGTAGTGCATATCTCTCAACTGTACAAATTTTTGCAGAATTTCCAGATTTTTGCCTCATATTTTTGGTCCATTTTTCATAAAATTGTGGTTTTCTGACAAATTAACGGCAAATCATTAAAGACTGAAGTTAGAAAATATTGACGGGCATTTGAGTTTCAGACTTCATATCCTTCAGAAAATGTGTGCTTCTACATAACCTGTTATTCTATCAACTTTATCAGTTTATAAGGGAAATGTTTAAAAATTGTTCCTACTTTGGGTCCTTTGTTCCACTTTTAATTATGACTTTGTCTAGATTTCTTGCTCTAAGAGATTGAGAGGTATGAGACAGGGCTGACTCACCATAAAGAGCTTGCAACTTAGAGACCCTTCTTGCAGAGGTCAGAGCAATCAGTAAAACTGTTTTTCATGTTAAGAACCTCAAGTCAGCCAGATTAGCTGGTTCAAATGGAGCAAGTGCTAGCTTCTCTAACACAAAATTAAAGATCTCAAGGAGGGGTTAATGGTTTACTTGGCGTCTATGGAAACCTCATTTTCAAGAACATTTTGACACAAGACTGCCTTGAAAGAGGAGGATCTATGGGCAGACATGCTGAAATGACTGATAAATGAACCTTGATAGAGGAATAAGAAAATCCATAGGAAAGTAGCTCACACAAATATTGGAAAGCTAGAGAACAACTAGCCCTGAATGGGTGATGGTTATTTTCTTGGCACCATCTAAAAGACCTTTCCCAATGGCTAATATAGATTTTCTACTACCAGGCTTTCTTGCCTCCATTAGTACCTGCTGCATGTTGTCAGTACACAGGTGCCTAAAAGGAATTAAGACCTTATCATCCAGGCAGCCAATTGAAAATTATTGATGTTGGAGTGTATCGAACACCCCTATTCTTGTGTGAGTAGATCCAGTCTGTAAATAAGCTTGTGGTAATTGTCCCTGGCCATTTCCTAAAGAAGGGAAAATCATAGTTTTCTAGGCCAAAAGCGAGTCACCACAATGATCTTTAGGGATTCATTCTAAATCTTCAAAAATACCCAGATATTAGTGGAAATGGTGGAGAAGCACACGGGAACATTCCTGTTCAAAGAAAAGAAAAAAAAAGAAAAGGCATCTATCTTTCAGGCCTTCTTGTACAGAGTCCTGGCACTGAATCTTGCCAGTTGATTGTCCAAAGAGGAAGCAAAAAGGTCTATTGAGGAACTCCCCATTGATGGACCAAGTCTTGGAAGACCCCCCCCCCCGATCTAGTTTCCATTTGTGAGGGTCTGCCCAAGTCTTACTCAACTTGTCATAAAGACAACTTTGCTGTGATGGAATGCAGGATGCCTGTGGAGTGAAATTGTGCTGTGAAGCTATATCCCAAGCTAACATGGCTAGTCTGCAAGGGGGGGATACAAGCTGGTTCACCCTTGCTTGTTGATGTACCACAAAACTGTGGTATTATCTGCAACCACTTTGAAGAGGTCCCAGGGGCCAAAGATGGTTCAGATAGTTGAGAGGCTTGATCAGGGCAAGCATCTCCTAGATATTTATGTGTCTGTCCTTGGTGTTCCACACCCCTGCACTTTTATCCCTCCTAAAACTGCTCCCTAAGCAAAGTCAGAAGCATCTGTGGTGACTGACTGCTTTGGAGCAAGGTAGGAGAAGGGAAGACCTGGATTTAAATATATCTATTGTCTCTACCAAAATATTTTTCTTCTGACAATCGCCAGCACTGGGTTTTGAAAAGAGAAAGGGTGTTGATCTTTGGACCAATGAGATTTCAGACACCACTGTATCTTTCTCATGTGGAGTCTTTCCAGGAGTATCATGAGAATCATAGATGCCATGAGATCCAAAATCCTGAGGTACGCCCTCAAGGTGACTGAAGTCTGAGGGGAAAACCTTAGCAACAGATCTAAATAAAAATCTATTTTTCCTGTGAAAGAAAAGCTCTTTCAACTGAGGTGTCTAGTTGACATCCTAGGAACACAATCCTGTGTGTGGGAGTCAAGAAAGAATTTTGGCTGTTCTCTTGGAATCCTAGCTTGTATAGGAGATCTCTCACCCAAGAGGCAGATTCCAGATACTTTGAAAAAGATTCTGCAAAGATAAGCAAGTTGTCTAAATATGGAAAAATGTGGATACCCTGTAGCCTGCAATGAGCTATAACTGGAGGCAGACACTTTGTGAGCACTCTTGAGGCCGTGGGTAGTCCAAAGGTTAAGACAGAGAACTGATAATGTGATCCAGACATACAAAACTTTAAATAACACCTGAGGATAAATATCTTATCAGTCTAGTGTTACCAGTAAACTTGAAAGAGGAAGTAGAGGTAACAGGTTGTGAAATGACATAATTTTTGAATTAGGAGGTTATCACAAACTCATTTAGAAAAGAAAGATCCAGAACTGGTCTCCAAATATTTTCTTTCTTTGGCACTAGGAATACTTTTGAATAAAAACCCTTCCCACTTGGGAAGGAGGAATTGGTTCAACTGGTTCTATCACTCCTTCAGACAGTGTGTGATGAAGAACAGTTGGAAGCAAAAGAGTCTGATCTGGAGGATGAGGAATGACCCCTGGAAAGGAAGAATTTCCTCCCACTGCCATCTGTAATCTTGATGAATGATGTTCAGAAACCATTTGACTAAAGCAATCTGTTGCAAAAGAGAAAAAAGGAGATTAAGACTTTTTGAAAGAAAAAGGTGGCCAGGGTGGTAGTGATTCGCAAAGGCTTTTGAAAAGCTAGTCAGACATATTGGACTGTTCTTGATTTGGGGAGATTAGAGACTTATCTTTCTGGGCTCCATTGCCATTCCTTTTTAAACATCTGTTTACCTGAATTCTGTTGAGACTGTTCATTTTGTTTTCTACCAAAAATGTAAGAAGAGAAAGAAAATCCTTTGAACAATTTGGAAAATGAGAGGTGAAAAAATCTTAGAGATTCCCTGGATCATCTTGCACCTTTCATCTCACTTTTTTGATCATCTCTGCAGCAGAGGCACCAAACACTAAATCTCTATCCAAGGGAGAATTTAAAATGTAATTTTTAACAACATCTGGAAGGTTCTAAGAATGCAGATATGAAAAACTCCATAAAACAGTACCAAAGGCCATAGTCCTGGAAGAAGTATCATCAGAGTCATACAATACACTGCTAACAATGAGTGACCTGTGCAAAAGAAAAAAACAAAGTTATTTAAAGCAGATTTTCCCCATAAGAAGAAACTGCAGAAAAAATATTCCTCATTCTTTCACGATTTGTCAGAACAAGCTTTAACACATGAACCTGACAATTTAAAATTCTGAAAACCAAAGTTGCAGAAGTATACACTTTCCCCATCCCTATCAATAATTTCTCATACTTATAAAGAGTAGAACTGGAATTAATTAAGTGCTTAGCAGTGATGGGATCAACTAAGGGTATAGCTCTGGGTCTGGTTTGGGAATAGTGTATAAAAATGTAAAAGACTGATGAATTTTATATATCCTATATGTCTTTTTAGTGGCAACTGGCAGACTAGGAAAATTGCAGACAGTAACATACACATCCTCTAAAGCTGACAGAACTGGAGAAAATGATGTAGGTTCTGGAAAATCCTTCTGCAAAACTCATAGTATTTTCTGAGGGACTGAGAGACCTCAGGGTTCTCCCACTGAAAACAGTGGCACATTCTAGCAATAGTTTCAGATAAAAGGACCCCCCATGTATAGAATAGGAAACTGAGCACTACTCTGAGTTTGAATTAGAAATCTGAGGAAAAAAACTTGCATCCATCCTTGCATCTTCCTGACCAGTTTCAGAATATTGACTTTTTTCAGAAAAAGTGGAATCCCTCTTTCTTTTACTAGGAAACTACTTTACAAGAAGAATCAATAGCCTGAAATAAACCCTGAGACAGACCCAGTAAACTACTCCTGTCTAAAGAAAATTGAGCAGGAGTACATAAATGCTTGGTTTTCTGTTTCTTTTTGACAGGAAAAATGGAGCTAACTGCGTTACTATTGGCAGCAGCTGCTTCCCCATCGATGGGCACAGCATTCTGATATAACAGGGAAACCTTCCCTATTCCCTCTCCCAGGACTGAGAAGAGAGGCTCTATCTTGACTACTGAGGGGACTTCAACAGCCACAGAGGACATATACAAATAACCCCAAGTCTATAGTGGCTGTAGGTGCTGCACCAGAGGGATCTGGGGTAAAAGATGAGGGATCTGAGGTACAACAAAAGGCCACAGCAGTCACCCACCTGCAGCTGAGGCAAATTGCTAGCCTGCTGTGGTGGCAAAGGCTGTTGCTTAACGTTTTCTTTTTATGGCTGGAAGAAGGTCTGACCATGCTGCTGGTAGTCTGCTGTGTGGTCAAGTCAAAAATTGTGCCTCTTTCCCTGGGAAGACAAGCAGTAAATGCTGGTAAAACTAGCAGTCCACAAAAGTTATTTTATTTTTTGACAGAAAAAAAAGTAAAAGGCACTTTCAAACACTATGACAACCCTGACCAGGAAAAATAAACACAATTTCTCCACAGAAACATTTTTTTTCAGTTAGTTAATACTACTTTTAAACTGACAGGAAAAAAAACGAGTACTCCATTTAAAAGTATGTTACAGTCTCAAGACAGTCCGTTAATACACAGCACAACATTCCTGTCTTTAAAATAACTTTCTTGAAGAGAAAAGTAATAACACAACAATAAATTTAAGACAATGGATGTTTTTCCCCAAAGAGAACTTACCTGCTCAGTAAAGAAAAGTACAAGGTGGCCATCGATCCTCAAAAGCCTCAGAGGATCTTTAGTTTGGTAGCAGTAAAGCTGTGAAGGGCTTTGCACCCAAACTTGTCTTTTAATCAGCTCAGCTTGAGCTGCTTGGCAGTTTGGGTGCATGGAAGGTGCCCTGAAACTTTGGAAGTTAGCTGATTGTTATATCCTTGGTAGGATATAACCCATATAGTTGACTAATGCAGCAGTAACCAATATGAAGAACATTGCAAGTCTTTTAAGAACATCATATGTTACCTGAGAACTGCCTCATTCTCCCATTTCTACACTTGTATACACCATTTTGCTTCCAATGTTCAGAAATGCATACCTGGTTCAGTCCAGTCATTTAAGAAACCAACATGGGGAATCTTCTGTCTTTAATGGAGTATCTAAACTCTGGAGTAGCTTTTCACTCTTCATAAAACAGCTCTTAAAAGCTACAGCTTTTGGGAAAGGTCTCTGAACTACACCTGTATTTTAATGAGTTATGTAATGGAGCTTCTGCTGCTGTCTAAGTTCTCTCTTCCTTACTTAACAACCACGACCTCCAATAAGGTACAAATATTTTCCCTGTGCATTCCTTTCTATTTAATGTCATGTCCCTTTTACTGTTATTCACAGTCCTTTCTGGTATCTTGCAGATAGGGCATGTTTATATCTAGGGGAGCTGTTAACTAATGTGAATTCCTATTTTCATTATTAATATTATTGAAATATTAGACTCATATAGAGTATTAACATATTTTTATATAACTACATTTGTTAAGATTTCGATGATTATAACTGCAATGCTCTTTGGATCTCTTTTGAAAATGTGCCCTGCTTAGCCGAACTATCCTGGTTAACAAACATACCAATAAAGCAGTACATCAAAGAGTGAATCAATAATTAAGAGTATGATGTGTCTTTGTTAGAATTACAGCCCACCCCTGCATTGTTCATTTGACATTCTAATGAAAGTCATTTTTTCTACAGTAAGACAGCTGCAGGCTGTTTCTCAGCATTTAAAAGCACAATAAAAAATGCTCAGGAAGTGTGACAGCACCTTTGTCATTCAAAATTAATCCTGCCAAGCCTAAAACAATGCTCCAAGAATAAGACAGAATTTGCATGAATAGTACAGAATCTGTGTTTTATTCATTCATTATATTCTACAGATCTCCCTAAAGCACTTGATGTTCACACTACACCAAATAAAAATTTAGCCAGGTAATTTTCCCCATGAGTAAGAGAGATGGTGAAAAAAATCAGATGCGTGCGAGCATACACACGCAGACACATAAATGCACTTATTTACAAACTCGCCTATCTCTTCTCTCTCACAGCAATAGATGTCAAGAAAACATAGATACAGTGATAGTAAGTGGGAAGATGTTATACAAGAGATCAAAAGCTGAAGCTAAAAGATAATTTCTATGTAAGACTTAGCTAAGAGAAGGTGGAAGCTCATATCAGTCTGGTATAACTTACCATGGGTAAGTAACATTCCCAGTGTTAACAAGATTGACAGCAGTTTGGTCATGTCAAGAAAAAGAAGCATGCTGGATGTTCACACATGATGGAAAGAAAACCAAGCAAAATAATTGTAAAAAATAACTTCAAGAGTGTTTTCCAGGCTCACAGTTAAGAAATATGTGTATGGCTACATTTACAGTGCTGCCATTATAAGAAACAAAGCTATGCAGAAAAAATACACACAGTAAGTTACAAATGATCTATGATTAAACTTGCTGAACCATTGCAAACAGGAGCAGTATGACCTCTTAACTATGAGCTTCTCAATGGCCATTTTCAACCTTCGATGACGAGAACAGAAACTGATTTAGACAGTTATATTGCATTTTGAAATGTATTGTGTCAAAGGTCTCTGCTCAAACAATGAAGTGTAGACTTAGACATATGTCTTCTGTAGCATTTTTACATTATACACATTCATAGGTTCTACTAGAGAATAGATCAGTTAAGGCTTTTGAAGCCTAGCCACTGCAGTCCCTCTGATACTCGAAACTAATTACTCTTCCTCTCTGTAATGGATAGGGATAAATGTGTGACTTCCCATAGAATTATCTAAGTCAGATTTGAAGAAAATATGAGCTCTGATTTGCTTTGCAGTCAGATGGAGCTTTTTCCAGAGATGAGGCATTCTTTGAGAGAGAGAGAGAGATCCTATTTATGCTGTAATGTAGATTTGCATCCTTATATATATATATATATATATATATATATATATATATATATATATATATATTTTTATATATATATATATATATATATATATATATATATATATATATATATATATATATATACACTTGTGTTGTTACCATTCTTTTGGGTATATAGTACATCAAACAGGATTGGGTGATTTGTAACTTTGTAACAAGGCATAAAGTGCACCACAGAAGTCTGAAAGAGACAGAGAAGGAAGAATGAACCTTTATATACTCTGGGTGAAATTAGGAGTTCATACCCAAGAATATTTTGATGATGAAACACTGGGATTTTCAACTAGGGTTTGGTGATTAGGAAGGTACATACAGAAGGGCACATTCTATTCTATTAAGGGTCTGATAAAGTATGACCAGAGGGGAATGATAATCTCTTTAATCCAAGAGGAGATGTCCCTAGCAATCAGCTGGATAAGATAGAAGATTTTTCAATTATAGTGAATATATCATAGGATCATTGGAGTTTACTAGGCTATCAACCCAGAGGCCATTTCAAGCCCAGCTGTTTTGACCCAATGAAATACCATAGATACTCTAGTCAATACCCATGACTGTATTTAGTAATGACTGCCCATGTCTAGGAGGGTTGTGGGTGCTGTGGGCAGTGGTGGTCAAAGGAGAGTAAGATGTGTAAGATGCATAGATCCCTAATGACACTGTCTATTTTAAGTGGGAGCTGTCATTTTTTGGTGAGTGCCCATATATTTAATATTTTTAGTGCCTGTTTGCACAGCTTAGAGCATAGCAGTCCCAAGCTCCACTTACACATACATAGCCAACACCTGTCAGACATCTAAATATAGAAACCAGATGTAATTAATTATGTGTCTTTGTCTACATGTTTGTATTTTACTTTTTTGAATGGCCATTTGAATGGAGTGGTGCTTAGCAATGCTAACAGGTAGCTTAGTAGTATATGTGAAAGTATACTTGTATTCTTACTATCCAAGTAACTAAATCTGTAGAGTCATGGCCTAAAGTGTTGTAGGTGATGCTAAGCAACGCGGCACTTTTTTGAATGTTACAATATGATGTGTAAGGGTGGGAAAATGACCTATATTAAGGCCAATAGGTGGGAATTTTGCAGCATTCATTGGAGTCTTGGTAACCTGTTGATATGCTTGGCGATGCTGGTGAGGGAGCACACTTTCAGGTGCAGAGGTGATGTGTGTAGGAATCCAGAGTGTTTGTTGGACACCTGGTCTGAAACTATGAACATTGGCTGTTGAAGATTAATTACCAGGGCTAAGAATGTAAATCTGAAGCCTGGGATCAGTTGACCAAGGATCTTACCAGTGCTACTGGTATCCCCCACACTGGTGAGCAGTGTTGTAACCACTATGACGACTTGAAACAAAGGAAGAGGGGAACCTTGGACACCTGGGTCCGAGAGGCTAGGGTGGGGCAAACCCCACAGATATGTAAGTATGTTTGTTACTATTTTACTAAAATACAAGCTGAATCTATGTTTCGTTTGTGGTATGCATAATAGTTTACTTCTCTTCCAACAGCTGCAGCTGAGCAGGTTCTCAACGTCCAGTCTCATGCTGGACGCCTGGCCAGGATGCTCTGTGAGTATAGTAAATGCGGATATTTTCAGATAACTGTAGTGCAATAAACAACACCAGTAACAATAAGCAATAAGGTTTAAAGCAGGATTTTTGCTTGGAAACTAGTGCATGCAAATAACTGCAGTGGGGTTGCATCCATTGCATGTGTGTTCTAATGTCACTGCAGTCAACTATAAAACTGAAATAAATAAACAATGGAAAAGTAATTACCTGATAAATATATTGCACAACACACAGTACAGGGCTGTCTTCAGGCCACTCTCAGTCAAATAATGCTCTGTATTCCTCCCACTCCAGGCACAAAGTATATAGGTGAGGTAGCCCACATTCTGGACAGATATCATATCTATAATTCACAAATTCTAAGAAGCAATAACAATAAAGTGTAAAGCAGAACTGTGGTTTCATAGGTAATGTGTTCAAAATAACTGCAGTAGTGCTGTATTCATTGCATGTGTGTTCTAATGTCGCTGCAGTCAACTGTAAAAGTGAAATAAATAAAGAATGCAAAAGTAATTGCCTGATAAATGTATTGCACAACCCACAGTATGGTTCAGGGCTGTCTTCAGGCCACTTTCAGTCAAATAATGCTCTGTGTTCCTCGCACTCCAGGAACAAAGTATATGGGTAAGGTAGCCCACGTTCTGGGCAGCTATCATGTGTATACTTCACAGAGTCTAAGGAGCAATAACAATAAAGTGTAAAGCAGGATTGTGGTTTCATAGGTAATGTGTTCAAATAAGGGTAGTAGGGCTATATTCATTACATGTCTGTTCTAATGTCACTGCAGTCAATTGTTACATTATGTGCACATGTCCCCTAGAGTCACAGCTTTTGGGTTCTACTCCCATGCCTGCCAACTAAGACATGACATGTCTAATCTACTTAGTGTACACAAACATACCTCTCAACTTTAATAATTTTTCATAATGTAATGATAACTGCCCAATCTGTCTGGTCTGTGATTAGCAAATAAATGATTACCTGGAATGCAATGTATTTGCAAATCCATTTACAGAACTCCTTGGTAGTTATGTATGTGCATATTATGTGAAACAGTTCCTTGCAGCTGTGCAACTGCACTTGTTAGTGCTTGGCCCATACTGTCCCATGCTAACAACTTGAGAGGTATGTACGTGCTACATCATCTATTGAAGAATTTGAGTCACTGTACTCTCAACTGACATTGCACACCTCTAGAAATATGTATTAGTACTCTGTGTATTAATATAATCTGCAACTTCATTAATGGTATGTTTTCCTCTCTCTCTCCCCACCCCTTATCTTCTGTAATTTATTAATGTTAGTTATTATTATGATCTACTTTTAATATATTCTGTTACACTAACTGTTATGTTGGCTTTATGGGTTATTTCATACTGGTTTGCTGTTAACTTACTTACTGTTATATTATTTATTGTTGTGTTCCACATAATATACCTTAATATGTATTTGGATTAATCAATATTATGTTCTATTATGTTAATACTAACATTGGTTTGGTTATTACTAACCTTAATTTATCTTTATATCTAATTTACTACAGAGTGACAAGGTAGGCTGTTTCCAACTGATCCACCTACCTTGGCTCCTCCAGCCATGCCACTGGGGCCCACCATGTCTGAGCCGCAGCCTGGTAGTGCTCCCTCTGCTGCCTCTGCATTACCTGTGGTGTCAGGGAGTTCCATCCCACATGCTGGGGCTGGGCCCCCCTCTGAGATTGATGCTGAAGGGGGTGTTGTCACCTGTGATGAACTGCCAGGATTGGTGTGCAGGATAGTGTTCCATGGTTTTGGATGCTGCCTATGCCAGATGGAGGGCATGGTCACCAGCCTGGTGAGGCATCCTCACCCTGGAGCCCAGCCTCCACCACTGCTACCCCAGTAGGGCTTTTAATCTACATGAAAGCCTTATATCTTGTTCAGTGGTTGCATGTCATTGGCTGATTATACTGCAAATCAGCTGTATTGGCTGCAATTAGCATTTCAGAACCACAGATTGGTGAAGAGCCAATCATCTGGTAATTAGAACTATGTTAGAAAGGCAAACAGCTGGCTGGGAGAATCGGTCTGTATTAGGCTTTCTTCACACAGTAAACAGTAATGTCTTTCGGCTTTTCCCAGTTAGGGGTCGCCACAGCAGAACTCCGGTCCGCTAATGATTGGCAGTGGATTTTTACAGAGCCAAGTTTCCAACTCGACACCCAACCTTCAAAGAAGGCACACCCATTCATGCACACACCTACCTGCATGTCTTTAAATGTCACTTGACTGTGGGGAGGACATGCAGACTCCACACAGAAGGCGCTCCAGCCAAGAATCAAACGGGAGAACCTCTTGCTGTGAGGCAACAACGCTAACCTCTGCACCACCGCGGCCTTTTCTTCACACAGTAAATGCATTGCCAAAAACTTTATATATCTGCACATATCATAGGTTCATATGTGTGTACTAGGTTAATGGCCCTGGAGCCTTTACAAGCCTAGCCCATAGGATTACCCTGGCATCGTGCCACCCAACATTAGTTCCCAGTGCCTCTGTCGAGTAGAGCCACTGGAGTGATCCCCGGGGTGAATTTTCTATTTCCCATCCACTCATCAAGATTTTTCTTGAAGAGGGACAGTCAGGGGTTCTGTTTTACATGTATAGAAAGTCTATTCCATAGCATGGGCAGTCTCTGAGTTATGAACCTGCCCCTCCAGCATGTTCTATTGATTGTGGTAATGAGGTTGAGGTCTCTGGACTGTGTGGTGTGGAGGGATTGGGATTTTGGGATATCTTTACATGTAGCATGTCTAACAGAGCTAGGTCAGACATGGCTTTGTAAGTCAAACAGAGATCGCCTCTAGGTAGGCGATATGAGACAGAGAATAATTGGAGTTTTTTCAGTCTGTCCATATAGAACAACTGTTCAAGGCCTAGGATCCTCTTTGTGAGATACTTTTGCAGCCTCTCCAGTTGTTGCAGGTGTCTAGTGAGGTACATGCCAAATGGGGCATTGTACGCAATGACTGGTCTAATGAGGGAAGAGTAGAGGGAGACAATCACCTCTTTCTTCCTGGATGCAAAACCATTAGTAATGAGATGTGCCACATAGAAGGACTTTCTGACCACAGTGGTAATGTGGTGGTCAAAAGAGAGGTTGCTGTCAACCTGTATTCCCAGATCTCTTATAACGCCTTTCATGTTCAGTGGACTACCATCGATGTGGCAATTCATGGGAACTGCGTTTTTCCCAAAGGGGATGATGACACATTTTTTTGGCATTGAGCTTAAGGCCATGGTTCTGACACCAGTCGTTGGTCTCAGTGAGGCCTTTCTGCAGGATGTCAACATCACTTGGGGAGTTAATAATAGCTCCCAACTTGCAATCATCTGCAAATTTTGTCAGCCAGAGTCCTTTTGTGTTGGCCTGGACTTCAGAGATGTAGATACCAAACAGGAGAGGACCCAGGACTGAACCCTGTGGGACTCCACTCATAACTGGCCAGCAGTCTGACTTGGAGTCAGCTGCTTTCACACTGTGGGTTCTCTCTGTGAGTCAGTTTGCATCCCACCTAGTGATATAGAGGTTGATGCCTGGCTTACTGAGTTTTTCTGTTATTCCTGAGTGGGGAATGGTATCAAAGGCCTTGGCCAGATCAAGGTAGGCTGTATAAACCACCTTGCCCTCATCCACAGCTCTGATGCCTGACTCAAAGAAGTCGACCAGGTTAAGCAGGCATAATCTACCCTTCATAAAACCAAACTGTGTGGGATCCACAGTTTGGAGATTCCCTATATCCTTGTTTATTAGGTCCAGGATGATGTGTTCCATAGCTTTATATATCAGACTCGTCAGGCTAATGAGGCGATAGTTTCCAGGGTCTTTAGTCACTTTGCCTTTGTGGAGACGGATGACTGTAGCAGTGCACCATTCGGCAGAGATAAAGCCTGAGGTGAGGCTGAGACTGAACAGGGCACACAGGTGTGGTGCCAGTTCATTCTGTAATTCATGTAAAACACAGCCAGGGATATTGTCAGGTCGCATAGAAGCTGCATTCTTGGCCTTGGACAGTGCTCTTTTAACCTGTGGAGCAGTAATACTGGGTGCCTGGCAATCTACTGGTATTGTGATTGGTCCTTTGGGGGGGTAAAGTTGGCACTGAATCTGTCGGACAGCATATTGGCAATATCTGTTGGCTTGGTATAGGCAGTACCATTGTGCAGTAGCTCAGAGCAAATCTGTGTATTACTGTGGAGATTCTTTATATAACTATAGAAGGTCTTGTGATTGTCTTTCCTATCTGTTGCAATTCTGTTTTTATAGCTAGGTTCAGAGGATTTGATCAGGGATCTCAACTTTTTGTTGAGGCTGATAAGGGAGTTTTTCCAGTCTTGAGACTTCACCTTATTCCGCATCACTTTCTTCCTTCTGTTGTAGAGTTTGTTTATGGCAGGGGACCACCAGATTTGCTTCCTTTTTTGGAGGAGAGCATCTTGGTTCTATTGGGTATGGCGAGATCCATGCATTTGTGTACGTCTTCATACAGTGCATTGGTGTATGATTTAGCGGTCTTGCAACTATTCTCCATCTGCATGGGTGCCGTGAAGTTAGCCACCTCTGGCTTTGGAGAAGTTTTTCATGGTGGATATCTTTGCGGGGGGGGGGTGATTTCCAAGGTGATTAATTTGTGGTCGGATCTAACCAGGGAGGTGTTGATAACTGGTGTAGAGCAAGAGTCGCCCATGTTAGTAATGACCAGGTCAAGGATGTTGCTCCCTCTAGTGGGGTAAGAACAAGCTGGTCCAGGGCAGTGGAATTAATGAATTCCAAGAAGTGTATTGGTACATGAGTAGCTTACCCAGTTAATGGAGGGGTAGTTGACGTTGGCCAGTATGACGGTGTTAGGTTGGACCCTAGTATTCTCCAGGGTGCTTAGGAACATGGAGTGTGAGTCTTGGGACATGGTTGGGGACCTACAGCAGGCTACAACCAGAATTGCTGTCTTACACAAGGATAGCTGCACCTGAAGTATCTCTGATGCGTTATGTTGGGCTACAAGTCTGGAGGTGTGCGCATCCTTTATGAATATGGAAACAACTCCAACTTTGGAGCTTCAGTCCAATTTCTGGGGCCAAAAGGTGTGGAATAATGTACAGCCTGGTAGTGCAGGGGGTGCTTTCTGCTGCTTTGAACCATTTTAAGGAGTGCTTCGAGTGAGTGCATTTTAAGATTTAGATTTCTAGCATTGAGCGGCATGACCCTCAGATTGCATTTGTTTCTAGCTGTTTACGGTGGTAATTTGGTCTTTAGAAGCACCACAGGAGTCGCAAGAGCCTTGGCCATTATCCGGAAGCCCAGGGGTGACAGATGCAGGCCATCTCTGGCAAAGCTTCGAGGTCTGTCAGTCATGTCATCCCAGGCAGACAGATACAGGATCCCTTTGGAATGACACCAGAAACTTAGCCAATTGTTGAAATCAATCATTTTTTGCTTGTACTGCGGTATCATTCTGGGTGATGGTAGGATGCTGCTCAGGGCTGGGTTCATACCTGCCTGGGTTACATTATCCAAGAGCTCCTCCGTGTCTTTTTTCATGTAGTCCAGGAAGATACGTCTCAGGTCATTCACACCCACATGTACAATGACAGAGACATATTTGTACCTGTTGTTGAGAGACCTGAGTCCGTGTGTTATGTGGCGGAGCCTGGCACCTGACAGGCAGCTGACTGTTACTTTCTCCTTATTCAACCTAGTGAGTGGGACATCAGTGTGTCTCTCATGTCTCCTATGACTAGTGTGTTGGGCATGCTGTTTTGCCTTGAGGCTTTGGTTGAGTGGTGCACTGTTTAGGGGAGTTATGTGTCTCGTGATTAGTGTTGTGTTGAGGTGGTCAAGTGAGTTTCTGCCTTGGAGGCCTCTGCTGTTTGGGTAGATTTGTATTGAGACCCTCCATGAAGGTGGGTGAGTGATTTGTGTTTTTATATGAAGGCAGTGCTGGTGTGTGTTCTGGAGGGCTATCTTCATAGGTTCATAGATTCATAGGTAGGTACTAGGCTATCAGCCCTAGGGCCTATACAAGCCCAGCCAAAAAGGTACCCTGGCTTTTGCCACCCAAGAAAACTATTTTCCTGTGCCACTGTAGAGCAGAGCCACAGAAGTGATCCCTGGGGTGAATTTCCTATTTCCCATCCAATCATCAAGATTTTTCTTGAACAGTGCTAATAAGGAGCTTTGTTTGATATAGATAGGTAGTTTATTCCAGAGTATGGGAAGTCTCTGGGACAGGAATCTATCCCTCCAGCATGTTCTGTTTATTGTGGTCACAATGTTTAGGTTCCTAGAGCGTGTAGCTTGGAGGTATTGGGACTTCTTTAAGTGGAGCATGTCCAATAGCTCTGGGTTTGACATAGTTTTGTATGTTAGGCAGAGATCAGCTCTGAGTAGGCGATATGCAATGGAGTAAAGCTGGAGTTTTTTGAGATGGTCTGCATAGGGCATCTGTTTGAGGCTGATAATCCTCTTTATGAGGTATTTCTGTGGCTTTTCCAGTTGTTGTAAATGTCTTGTGAGTTACATACCAAAAGGGGCATTGTACTCTATAATGGGTCTAATGAGTGATGAGTAGAGGGGAACAATGACCTCTTTTTTTTCTGAACTCTTTTTTTCTCAACAGAAGAGTATTGTACTCCATCAGGTAAGTAACATTTTTTGTTTACAACATGATGCGTATGTGTGAATATACTTGGGGGGAATGGGGATTTCAGCATTAAGCCTTTCTTAGAAATGTAATGATGACATGTCAATAATCTCCAGACTTGTTACACCTACAGAGGACTTACAATGGTTCCACTTCATATCATCGAATTATCATTTCATCGAATTTCAAATCATCAAGACCAAATCGTTGAAAACTCATTTCATCGAATCTCATATCATTGAAAACTATAAAGCAACTAAAAATAACATCCCAGACACTGTTTACTGTGTTTATGCAGGTGGGGTTAGGAAATTACCTTTTTACCCCACTGTAGTGCGACCTTGGAGTTGGTATATTTATTTACGGGGGGTGTGGGGGTGGAGCCCCCCACATGGGGGGTGCAGGGGGGCTTGCCCCCTGCATAAATGTAGTAAAAACTTTGTGGAATGTTATTTGTAGTTGCTTCATAGTTTTCAATGATTTGAGATTCGATGATATGAGTTTTCCATGAAATGAGTTTTCGACGATTTGGTCTCGATGATTTGAAATTCGATAAAATGATAATTCGATGATATGAAGTGGAACCCTTACAATACATCAAGGGTGGAATGTTTTTTGTCAAAGTAGCAGACTGGTTTCATGTGAATGTCCCTTTATAGTGGTTGTAATAGCACACTGCTATTGTTTGGTACTGCTGATATTATCTGGGCCCCTAGGGGACACACTACAATGGACTCCTGTGTTGGGTGTGTGATCATACAGCACTATCTGTCATGGCACAGATGGGTATATGGGAATAACTCCAACGAAACTAAAAAAACAGAAAACCAAAAACCCACAGACTGGCTGAAAAACGTTTTACTTCAAAAAATAAAATACAAACGAAATATACAAAAGCAACATTCAAAATCAAGTAATCAAGTAAGCGCTTTTGTTTGGCATTTGCCAGACTTTTTCAAACTAGTAAAACATCACTTCCTGTTGAATAAATAGTATATATTAGTGATGTAATAAGCTAAAGCTTTGAATCCTTAAAGAAACAGCACATACTAAACCAACGTAGTATATAAAAGACTGTATCAAACAAATAACTAAATAAAATGAAACATAGTAGCGTGCAATGTTCAAACCTACAAAGTCAACAAGCCATAAGAAATACATGTATAACTAAATAGTGTCAACCACTCCTTTTTGTGAAAGCAATACATTGCATAACTTTGACTTCCTTTACAATAAACACAAATGTACGTACACGAAAGTGTTCAAATAAAGAAAAATATAGTAATGTACATTTAAAACCTGTCACATAAGATACTTATTATTCATAACTAAATCAAGTACATATGTGTATTTCATCCCCTATATAAAGAACCAATATAAAGCACATTAAATCGCAAAACATAAGCTTAAAACTAATGGTGTGTACTATGATTGATAAATAGTCTATTAACCAACCAAATCGATGTCAAATAAAACCTATTGAAACTTTAATATGTAGAACAAAATTGTGTTATGTGTAAAAAAAGGTATGTTGTGTGTGTAAAGGTATTACGATCTATGTTAACGTAAAGTTAGTGGACAACACCACAGCCATACCAGACTACATATCCTTCCACATGTTCAGACCTCAAACTGACAGTGTGCAAAGTAATGCAAGTGGTGTATACATATTCATTTAGGATGGACACACATCCAGATTTAGTGAAACAATGTGATTTCCCAGAGACACTGCAGGTACTATTCACTGCTGGAAGGGCACCTAATCAAGCCATTGCCAGCTACAGGAGCAGCTCCCTAAATCCAGACACCTATTGTGCTTATTTGAATGTACATGTGTCTCTCAAGCTATATCAGTACACCATAGTTTGGGACATCAACTGTGTTGCTTAGTCGTGCTGAAGCTCATTTGCCCAAAGGTTTGTCCACATCCTTAACTACAATGCCCTGGACCAGTGGTGTGACATCCCCACAAGGGGTGCCAATGTAGTGCATCATGTGTTTACCGATATGAGTGACTACTGCAGCCCCCCATACCCCCCCCCCACTGTGAGGTCCTCCCTGGTGAGATCTAACCACAGATTAGTCTCGTTAAAACTATCAGACCTAACCCCCCTTGCAGAAAATACAGAAATATACTTCAGCAAAGCAATTTATTAACTCCTATGGGATGGTTTACATAGCTTGACTGCACCTCCCCCCTCAGATGGGACAGGCAAGTATGCAGAACTCTACACTTATGCATTATGTAAACTGCAATACAACTGCACACACTCGGCTGTACCTGAGAGGAGGAACACAAGCTCCTCGTGGCACAGCAAACCTACCTGGTGGACAACTGCCATTATCAGGCTGTACAATAAGAGGTGGACATTACTGTGTGATAGTTGGGGTGAGGGTGCCCCCTAAAATGGAGGCACAACCTCCTCAGCTAAAACAAGCACATTGTGTTGTGACGTCGTGTAGAAACAGTACATGACAAAATTAGCCTCCCACACAGAGCAGAACCACAATGCACAGTGTAGTTACTTGTGGAACCTCAGAGGACAGGCCCAGATTGTTGGTGAACTCGTACTTAATGATACCACATATAATGGGTCTGTACTCATAGCTAACCTGTTGTACCACAGGATCTGCGTCAACTTCACTCCCCTGTCCCCACCACGTGTCACATGATATTATTACAACCTGTCCCATACCTTCCATATCTACAGATCAGGTTATAACTGGCCTCTCTATAGGGGATGTACAGCATCTACTGGACATGCTAACATCGTAGGCTGTGTCCTACATGGGATCCAACAAGGATTACTAACACCATTTGGAACTCCTTGTAATCATACTGTAACCACTGACTGCATCCCAGCTGACTGGACAATGGCAACAGCTATCCGCTTGCACAGAGGTGGTGCATCCACTGACCACAAGAACTATAGACCTATTTGCCTGAGTAGCCATATCTGTGTGCCTGTGGGGCAAATCATCATGGAGCTGATCACCAAACATATACGTGATCTACAGACACTTGACTGTACACAGTTTGGATTTCTGACAGGGAGATCATAGGTTCATAGGTAGGTACTAGGCTATTGGCCCTAGAGCCTATATAAGCTTAGCCAAAAAGGTACCCTGGCTTTCTCCACCCAAGAAAATTATTTTCTTGTGCCCCTGTCAAGCACTGTTCATAGGTTCATAGGTTCATACTAGGCTATCTGCCCTAGGGCATTTATAAGCCTAGCCAGAGTGTGTATGGCTTTCGCCACCCATTTTAAAATAATTTTGCTATGCCCTTTTTCGAGGTTAGTATACTGTGCCTCTGTCTAACAGTGACACAGAAGTGATACCCAGGGTAAACCTATAATCTCACATCCACTCATCAAGATTCCTCTTGAAGAGAGTCAATGAGGGACTCTCCCTAACCTGGACTGGGATTTTATTCCAGAGTGAAGGGAGCCTCTGGGTTATGAATCTGTCCCTCCAGCATGTCCTATTTATTTCAGTGCTGAGGTTCAAGTCTCTCGAGCGCGTAGCTCAATGGGATTTGGATTTTCTGAGGTGCAGCATGTCCATTAATTCTGGGTTGGACATGGCTTTATACGTCAGGCACAGATCGCCTCTGAGCAGGCGGTATGCCAATGAGTAGAGCTGGAGTTTCTTTAACCGGGCAGCATATGGCATCTGTTTGAGCCCTTTGATCCTCTTGGTGAGGTACTTTTGGGGTCTTTCCAGTTGCTGCAGGTGTCTGGTAAGGTACATCCCAAAAGGGGCATTGTACTCAATTATGGGCCTGAGTAAAGAGGCACGATGACCTCCCCTGATCTAGATGTGAATCCCTTCATGATTAGGTGGGCTATATAAAATGTTTTTCTAACCACTTTGGCCACGTGGTTGTCAAATGAGAGATTGCTATCAACTTGCGTCCCCAGGTCCCTAATTACTTCTTCTGTACTTAATGGATTACCACCTATGTGGTAATTTGTGGGCACTTTGTTTTTGCCAAAGGGGATGACTATACATTTTTTGGCGTTTAGCTTGAGGCCATGGCTCTGGCACCAGTTGTCTGTTTCTATGAGGCCCTTTTGGAGGATGCTTGTGTCAGCTGGAGTGTCGATTATGGTGCCCAGTTTGCAGTCATCTGCAAACTTGGTCAGCCACAGTCCTTCCGTGTTGGCCTGTACCTCCGAGAAATATATACCGAACAAGAGAGGTCCCAGGACTGAGCGTTGTGGGATGCCACTTGTAACTGGTTTGGAGTCTGACATGGCTCCAGCAATTCTAACCATGTGGGTTCTGTCCTTGAGCCAGTTTGCAACCCATCTAGTGACATAGGGGTTTATATTTAAGCTGGTGAGCTTATCTATAATGCCCGAGTGGGGTATTGTATCAAAGGCTTTTGCGAGGTCCAGGTAGGCTGTGTGGACCACCATCCCCTCGTCAATGGCCTTAGTGACTGTTTCAAAGAAATCAACCAGGTTTAAGAGGCAGGATCTGCCCTTAACAAAGCCAAATTGGGTAGGATCCAGTGTCTGTAGGTCCCCAATATCTTTATTTATGAGGTCCATGATGATCCTTTCCATAACTTTGCAGACCAAGCTAGTCAGGCTTATGGGGTGATGGTTTCCAGGATCCGTTGAGGCACCACCTTTGTGGAGAGGGACCACTGTTGCTGTACGCCACTCTTTGGGTACATATCCTGTAGTAAGGCTGAGATTGAACAGTAGTTTTATGTTTGGGTTTAGCTCTTCTTGGAGTTCATATAGGACGCAGCCCGGGACACCGTCTGGTCCCATTGATGCTGTGTTTTTTGCTTTGGAGAGGGCTGTTAAACATGGTGGACATGTCCGAGGTAGTCAACAAGGACCTAGGTGAGGGGACATACAGCCCCCTGGGCTTAGCCAAGCCATGTGACTCTATCCCCCACTCAGGCATCATTGACAAAAGCACTCACTTAGACATCCATGATAATATCATTGTAGGGGTCACTAAGTGGCTCAGTGATCACACACATGGAATTTAGTAAGCCCTACAAGATTTTTTTTGTGTAGGCATCGTGGCATGATGCGTACAGGACCGCGAACATTTTTAGAGTCAATAAGCGCACACAAGTACATGGAAACAAGGAAAGTTCCATGTAATGCAAATTACCTCATAAGCAGGTGAATCTTATGCAAATGACCCAGGTGGAGCAATCCAACAAACAGAAAGGTATCCGTGTAGACCCTGTGTTTGTGCACGGAAAGAAGGGGATGTAAAAGTCCATAAATATGGACATAACTCCCCTGAAATGGTTAGATCACATACAGTGATGTGTGAAAAATGCATTGTTGATGTATGCAAGGGAATATGTAAAAAAAAATATATATATATATATATATATATATATATATATATATATATATATATATTTTTTTTTTTTTTTTTTTTTTTTAATTATTTTGGCATGTTTGCTCTGTGTGCCGCAGTGCACAAATATGCCTAGTAGAAAAAAAAAAAGAGTGAAAAGTATTTTATAATATTTTTCAGAAATGTATTATAGGATGTTGCATTGGGTCTGTGTACAACGGTGCATTGGTGCTGTTACCTAGGTCATACAACTATGAACCGTGTAGTTACCAGGCTGTCAGCTTGGATATTTATGCCGATGAGGTGAGTTTGCTGAATCGGTAAAAGTAGCAACCATGTCTGCAGATCCTTTGCATGTAGGCTCCTACACCATGTTGATATTTCCACTAAATGTGGATGCCAGTGTGGGGGGGGGGGGGGGGTTCCCGTTACTTTTAGGAATTTTTTATTCCTGGTGCTCATGTTTGCGGGGCACACTGCACACCAGAGCTTGCTCATGTAGGCAGCAAGTAATTAAAAACAGATGTATTCTATTATTGATTTTGACTTTTGTATAAGCTATGCTAGGCAGCACGGCACATAGCTTAACGAGTACATGCAACACACTACCCACGTGACAATGACGATTATTTAGGAGTGAGTAAGCTATGTTGAGCAACACAACACACAGCGGTATACTGCGCACTAAAGTAGGACCATTAAATAATGTTAATTACAATTCAGGCAGGTGAAATGCATAATAAGTAGCCAATCACACATGGTGGACCTACAGTAGACCTGTATAAACTATGCATACACCCTACAATTTGATTTCCCCCTCAATACACTGAAGCATTGGAGTACTGACTTGGAAATTTTAACTGATGAGATAAGGCTAGGGGCTGCTGCAGATATTCTATGTCTACATGTACTAGAGGCTGAAGTTAATGCTGCTGCTGCTGACAATAGATCTAGGCTGAGAAGGAGAAGAGTGTTCAGGCCCAGGGTAACCTCCCAGGAGCTACATGAGCTGGAGATTGTAGAGCACTACAGGGTGGACAGGGACATACTACAAGAACTCACTGAGCCCTGCCACCCTCAATGCAGCACCAGAACCAACAGAGGGGAACCCATCCCAGTGGAAACAGAGGTATGTGCAGCCCTTAGAATACTAGCTACAGGTACATTTCAAAGACCTACTTGGGATCTGATGGGGGTCTCACAGGTATCTGCATCCAGGATACTCCATCAGTTCCTGAGTGCTATGCTACCACATGCCAATGAGCACATATCTTTTCCCCTCTCCCCCGAGGTGAGGGCCAGCAATATGCAACAGTTCTACCATGTGGCACACTACCCTGAGGTATCGGGTGCCAAGGATTTCACCCATGTACACATCAAGGTTCCACCTGGTGAGCAGGGTAGAATCTATGTTAACTGCAAGGGGTGCCACTCCATCAACTGCCAGGTTGTGTCCAATGTCCAGGGGATTATCCTGAATGTGTACATGGACTCCCATATCTGGCACACATCACAGTTGTACCAGATGTTTGCTAGGAGGGACATCCCACACATCTACAGTATTTACTGGGCGATGCTGGCTATGCCCTGGAACAGTGGATGATGATACCCATCAGAAATGTACACACACTGACAGAAGAATGCCATAATGAGGCACATGACCAAACTAGGAACATCATAGAGCATGTGCTTGGGCTTCTGAAGTCACGGTTCTGGTGCCTAGATATATTTGGTGGAGCCCTGCAGTATTCTCCAGCCACATGTGCACATATATTCACAGTGTGTGCTATGCTACCCAATATGATCCTGCAGAAACAGCTGCAGCAGGAGCAGCAAATGGATGGGATACACAGCCCCCCACCAGTGCCTAGGTCACCACAGCCACAGTCACAGGAGGACTTGGAGGAGGAACTCCCTGCTGATGTCCCTGTAGGCAGACATAGGTGTGCTCAGTACAGCCTGGCTTTGGCTATGAGGCAATGCATAGCTCATTCACTGACAACCTAGGGCCCTAGAGACCAACACCTTGCTCCTACTCACATACAGAAATTAAAAATGATGGCAAGCAACCCACACATCCTGTACTTGGTCATGTATTGGTTGTGTACTGCTTGCATCAGACAGAGTCAGCCCTGAACTATGATTGTGTCAGCTGCTGCATTTGCAAGGTAAGTCCTTAACCTCCACAGTACTCATAAGGATTATTATGATATGGCATTGTATGTAGGGTCTATATTAGAACACTGAACTTTCAAAACTTCGAGTGTTCTAATATCAAACCCTAGTCAACGAAAATTTAAAACATCGAACATACAGAACAGCAAATCTTTTCCTAGGGAAAACATTTGCTGTTCCAAAACACATACACACAACACAAGCACACCAAACAAACAGCAATCCACACACTTACACGTAAACTCTTACACCTAACCCTACACTGAACTATACATACACCACTAACTATCCACTTACCTTAACCCAAACCCTAACCCTAAGGTCCGTCACTATCGCACAGTTACCTCACCCGCGCCCTAACCCTAACTCACCTACCCCACCCTAACCCTCACGTCCACACAATCGCACACTTACCTGACCCGCACCCTAACCCTAACTCACCTAACCCGCCCTAACCCTCATGTCCACATAATCGCACACTTACCTGAACCTGACCCATAACTTTCCACCACAGCACTGAAAATGCCGACGCAACAGAAACGGACAACCAAATTCTTTCCCTAGGAAAAAATTTGATTTTCTGCTTCTTCGATATTTTGAGCATTCGCTGAAAACGGGTCGATATTAGAACACTTGAAGTTTTGAAAGTTCGGTGTTCTAATATAGACCCTGTATGCATGGATCTGATACATTATGCAAGTAAATAGAGTAGTCTACTTGGACAGAAAGTACATCTGCATGGGACTACAGATACCCATTCCACTAACTTGTTTCCATGAGTATTCACTAGACTTCATGCATGGAACACTCATGCAGACCTTCTGCAACAGATTACTGGTACATCTGTTAAGCGAGATGTGACACAGTGGGGTGACATGATAGTCAGACTGCTGTGTATCCCAGCAAAACAAGTGGTAGTGTTCCAAAACCCCAACACAGAGGTGTTCCCTTGTAACTGCTGTAACACAAACTCAGCAATGGTATATCAGCATGCCAGGCAGTATCATGACAGTAACAAAGAAATTGATCATACATTGTATATGTTACTTAGTGCAGGAATAATTATATACATATGTATCCATTTGAATATGTGATGAATTTTTGCTGCCTGTCAAGCTGCTTGTGGGGCTCAAAGGACGAGGGCAATTAGCCTGTGGGGTGGCATTCAGAGTTCTAATCTAGATGCAACTACTTTTTTTGGATGTGAGGTAGTATTACTATTTGTTTTTACAGATGGTCAGTCTTGTGTGTGGTGCAATATTATTAATGTTTATAACATATTAATTACTTCACACAATTGAAGAAAGTCATAGCCAAGTTCAGTGACATGCAGCAGTGCAGAATCAGGGACAGATGTCATTGTTTTGTGTAACGCAAAAATCCTGGATGGGAGTACAGGTATGTGTGGGTTGGAGTCAGTTTATAACTAGCAAAACCTCCACTGGGCATGCTCAAACAGTTAAGCAGAGCAAAAGTCTGTTGCTCCCCACTCAGAATGACTTGTTATATATAAATATGTCTACAGATACAGGCATATATGTATACATATCTGTCTGTCAGTATCTCAGGATCCCTACAGATATATATATATATATATATATATATATATATATATATATATATATATATATATATAACTGTAAGTATATGTAAATCTATACACACACACACACACACACACACACACACACACACACATATATATAGGTTTACTACTGAAATGTCGAAATTAAAAAAAAAAAATACGGTACTAATCAGCTAAGTGTTTCACCAAAAGTACAAATAACCTAACGGCCCTATTGTCAAAAAATACCTGTTAATGCCGAAAATGTTGCCAACGACATTTTACAGCATTAACAATAAGGCCACCCTTGCTGTAACTCCCTAACCCCTACACCTAACATCCCATTTATCCAGGGGGGCAAGTCCCCCTGCACACCCCCCAACTTAATATTCCAACTCCGAGATTGCACTACAGTGAGGAAAGGGATGTATTTCCCTAACCGTACTGTACCGCGATCCCTGTATATAATCGAACGTTATATTTGTGAATGCACAGTTCATTCACAAATATAGCATTTGCTCATGTAACCTGCACACATATGAAGTATTCAAACATCTGTAGTTCGAATACTTCAGAGCTATACAATTGCTAATTGCACAGTGACCTTTCAATGGTAAACTATATATATATATATATATATATATATATATATATATATATATATATATATATATGTGTGTGTGTGTGTGTGTATATATATATATATATATATATATATATATATATATATATATATATATATATATATATATATATATATATATATATATATAGACAAATAACATCTCTGTCTCCCCCTATACATCTACATAAGAAATATAAAGAAATATACTATATCACACACACACACACGCACACACAGATCCATGTATATTTATGTCCCTGTTATATAGAGATATATTTTTATATGTCTGTGTATGTCTGAATTGTTCTACATACCCTAATACTGGTGATTAAATATGCGGTATGACACATATGTAATGTTGCTCAAAGGACCAAATGTAAGGGATCAATAATACATAATGCACTGCCCTACAGCCACAAATAAATCAAAAAAGTTCAACCAAGGCACAAAAAAGACCGGGAAATTGCAAAAGTTCCAAGGGACACAAAAAACGCCACCCAGATAACAATAAAAGGATGTTTATTCAGCCAAAGGAACGTCACACTAAGCACATTAATGCTTCACAATATACAATACGTTTTTCTTCATGAAAACTTCATGAGATGTGGACTAACAACATAAAACATGCATATATATCCTCCTAAATTTCCATAATTAACAATCAGTTAAGCAGAATGAACCAAATTTAAAGGGAAACTCTTCATTAAAAACTTCATGCAATGTATGTATATGTATATATTTCATTTGTTTGTATAAAAATGAATAAAATCCATTTTAAATTATTAATACTAATAATGCCTATCCTTATAAAATAATACTTAAAATAAGAACAAAATCATAAATAATCAATTCATTATATGTATTATTCCTTATGTTAATACTCTATCTTGTGGCTAAAAGCTAGTACTGCAAATAAATTGTAGTTAGACATAAAAAGCAACTTCTTACTCATGTACCCCTCTCATAAAAATATGTTGCTATTTAAAAAAGGCTAAAAATTAAATATATGTGTAAAAAGAAGATGCTTGAAACCATATAAAACAACAGCATCTTATCTCAAAATATTATAATTTTTACAATTTAGCAGCTCTTAACTTTAATAGGGGAGCTATGGAAATATTTTCATTCAAGGTTCATGGTAATACATTAGCTTGTAAGGTCACTTGCCACCATAGCTCCCTATATTCAATGCTTTCTTCCCACTACCCCCCCTCTTATATCCTTCTTAACCCTTTTCTAAAACAAAAAATAAATAGTGGGCATTTGTACATATTTGTTGGTGTTTGTATAAAGCGTTGGCCTCCTTTTTAGTACATATGTCATAATAATGCTCATATATTCTTTCCTTTCAGTCTTTCCCACATAAAAACAAGAGCATATTTGACATACTGCTAAATACATTAGACCACTAGAGTCACAATTGTAAAATTCTTTTCCTTTTATTAACAGGTCTCTACCTTCTAAAACTATGTTTTCGTTATTGTATACATACATACATTGTGAACAGTATCCACATTTGTATGTTCCATTCTTTCTCATACTTTTGTTCACTTGCCCATGGTCACTTTCTATTAATTTTTTCAGCTTGTGGGAATTTTTATAGACAATTTTTAAATTGTCCTTTGGTATTTTTTCTAAATCCATAAAACTTGTAAACCTTTTCCACTCAGATTCCATGACTTTTCTTATCATGTTGGCACTAGCATTATATTCCAAGTCTAATGCCCTTCCGAAATTCTCTTCCTCATATTGTTTGTTTATTTCATTTTCAAAATTAACCCCTAGAGTGGGTTTAAACCTATTGGTTCTCCCTTCCCATACTTCCTTCTTTGTTTATTCAGTCATGGAATCAAGATATTTCCTAGCCTTAAACATAATATCTAAAGTCTCCATCTCCTTCTCAAAATCTTTATCAAGCAAAGTCATCCTGCATGATCTAACAAATTAACCTTTCACTATATTATTTTTATAGTGCAAAGGATCTGCACTATTAAGTGCTCATCTTTGTTTTGGCTGTCTAAATTAAGTAAGCATAGGCTGTTCATATACCTTGCACTAAATTTGCTTATAACTGATCGTGCGAAGTTGATCTGAGGTACTATAACTATCCAGATTGATAACAAGAGCTATTATTAAGTTCCTGCTGTGCGCAACTGTTCCGACACGTGGTTATTAGAGGCCTTCACTCCAGCACCATTCTCAGTGACAGCTCCTGAAACCTTTGTGAAATGAATAGAACATCGAGAGATTCGGAGATTATGGACACTCAAACTACTAAATCTAAATTCTCAGCCATCACTACCTCCCCAGAAAAAGATACCAAAAGGCTGAGATCGTCAAAACTGGTATCAGAACACTCCAAAGAGCCGGTTAGACAAAACCCTGAAAATGTATTGGTAATGGAGGAACTAAAAAATGCGCTTACACCTCTGCAAGTGGTTATTAAAGAACTGTCAGCCAAATTCAACACCTTTGACACTTCATTACATAAAATTATAGATAGACTGGATCTGGTTGAAGAGAGATCCAAGGCAAATGAATTTTAAATTCAATCCTTAAAAGAATCCCTCCAAACGAAAGATAAAATCATTAGCTCCATGCAATCTAAGATCGTGGACCTAGAAGCGCGAAGCCGAAGAAATAACTTGATAATTAGAGGTTTAAGTGAGAAATTCGAGCATGGTCAGCTAATTGAAGTGGCAACGCAAATATTCAATAGTCTCTGCAAAGATACAAACCCCTTGCATAATTACAACATCGAAAGAGCCCACAGAGCGCTTCAGAGACAGCAATTAACCTCCGTACCAAGACCAGTCTACATTAAAATGCTCAACTTTCAGGATGTCCAAAATATTCTGTCAGCCTTTAAAAAAGTTAAGAAATTCATATGGAACAACCAACTGCTAATAATTACCCAGGACCTTCCTCCTGAAATCCGAGAAATGCGTCGTAAACTGGCTCCATACTGTGCTGAGCTCATACAAAAGAAAATTAAATTTCAGATGAAGTTCCCTTCATCATTGACTTTCACACATCAAGAATCTAAACTTTCTATGTCATCCCCGAATGAAGCTAGAGCGGTGTTCCTTAAATGTTTCGGTTCAGATCCCTCCACCTAAACTTATGCTGCCATAATAGCAATATATGCTCGCAAATTACATTTTGGGTATTCTCCCACTACTAACAGTTATACACTTACTTTTCGTTATGATATTAAATCCTTGTATTTGTTTTATTGTTTAAGATAGCCTTATTAACCCTTAGGAACCATGTTCACGTTAGTAGATATAGTGAGTGGGCTTCACTGAATGTGGCACACAGGCAGCACTAACTGTTACACATTTAGGAAGAAAGACTCGCGTATCCGGTGCCAGCGATGCCCGTTGGAAATATACATTCGAAATGGTTCCATTGAGCGAGCACATTTCGAGGGTTATGGAACTGATTTCATCTTCTTCTTCAGGAAAGTTATCTCTAGATCATCTGTAGGATCTGTCGTTAGTCCGGACAGCATATAGTTTTGCTCGCACATTACTGACTTTATGACATGACGGGCTGTTCGTTGTTTGCTATTGACCTTTTATGATTTGTGGTGATGGACTGGTATGTTATATTAAATTCTTGAAAAGGCATTAGCCCTTCCTTGATGGAGTACACCATATTTTTGGTTCAACTTATTATATATAATTGAGTTACGCTTATTGCAATTTCTTTATAACCAATAATATACCTACACCAGCCTATTTGATAATTTTTCTACATGGTTAAGCTATTCAGTTATAGGATTGACATAAGATATACTGGGTGCTGTTAGGATGTTAAGTAGGGTTATGATGCCTGTGCTTGGACTTGGTACGACTTTGTATAAGTTTTGTAAATATTATATTAACTGTGTTATATTCATTATAGTTAAAATGGTTTCATATTACTCATGTATAGTTTTAATTACATGTTTTTACTTATGCATTCTCTCAATAGCTATAGTGGTATGGGTAAGCATGGATGTAGATTTGAGGGATTCTGGTGCCATTGCCTTACAATATACTGCCCTAATCTCATGGTATATAAATATATGTGTCAATTTTTCACTAATTTTTACTTTTTCAATTCTATATAATTATCTGTACAGAATTGTTTTTTTTTTCATTTCTGCTCAACATATCTAATTTTATTATGTTTAATATGACTAATGATTTGACAGTTTCCTCATGGAATGTTAGAGGACTCAATAATATTGGGAAAAAAAAGTTAATTATGCATCTGATTCTTAAGGCTAACTGTGATGTATGTTTTTTGCAAGAGACTCACTTACTGAACACTGACTGGGCTAATGAAAATAAAAAGGTGTGGGTTAAGGAGATTATTTTCTCTGGCTCGGCTAATAACTCCAAAGGGGTGGCGATTATTGTTAAGAAATCCTTCCAGGCGCAGATCATTTCGAAAGGGAATGATCAAGATGGCAGATGGTGTTACTTTACTGGTTGTTTCCAGACAATAGATAATCCAATATTATTTCTCAACATTTATGGGCCATGCTCCGAACACACAGATTTTATTATGACTATCTATAATCTTTTACTTAAATTCCCAAGCCATCGACTAATAATTGGAGGGGATTGGAATGTGGTTATTAATCCCCAGTCAGATCGTTTTGGTAGTTATAGATCAGGGAACTCAATGCTTTGCAAGGCCTTGATAGACCTGATTGATGACTTTGAATTAATTGACCCGATTGCCTTTAGTACTAAGGTTTCTGACGATAAGCACAATCACTTTACTTACTTTTCCAGGTGTCACAAATCATGGTCTCGTATTGACTATTTTTTAATTTCAAGTTACTTCAACAACAGAACAATTAAGTTCTCAACAGAACCCCGTTTCCTATCAGACCACTCAAGAATAGTGTTAGAAATAAGTTTAACTCAGAATATAGTTAATATAACTCCTACTTGGTCCTTAAACTCTAACCTTTTGCAGGACAAATCTTTAAGCAATGAGATTAATTTGACTCTAAAGGATCTTTTTAGAGCTAAACAGGACGAAAATATATCCTTCGATATCAGATGGGCCGCAGCTAAAGCTGTACTCAGGGGAGTTTTTATCAAGAAAGCGAGTTTCCTTAAGAAAATACGGGTCAGAAGGTTAATCGAGTTACAGCGGGATATTACTAATTTGGATAAGAAGCAAATTGATAGTTACTCTGAGAACACAGAAAAGGAATTAATTGCAAAGCAAAAGGAGCTGTTTGAATATCACCAATCAAATCTGTCTATCTGGGAATATAGATTTATAGCGAAATATTCAGAATATATACAAATCCCTTCTAAGGCTTTAGCTAGATTAATTCTCAACACTCCTAGATCCCCTAGAATTTCTTGCCTTCAGTATAACAATCGGTCTTATAGATCTGATGAAAGAATTATTCAGCTTTTCTATCAGATATATTCTGGAATTTATGCTAATGATAATTTTATGACCACTAAAGAAGAGATGACGAAATTTTTGGATGGGATTACCTTTCCGAAAGTTACTGAATCACAAAGAGATTTGCTATCGGCCCAGATTACGATAAAGGAAATCCTAGAAGTTATTGATAATCTGAAATTAGGGAAGGCCCCTGGTCCAGATGGATTCTCGTCGGAATTCTATAAGGCATTTAAAGTTACTTTAGCCCCTATTCTACTAGATTTATTTAAATCTTTGGCCAGTTATGGTACTAGGGACCCATACATTAACTATTCTAAAACCATCTTGATTCCCAAAAATACATTAGACACTACTAACCCCAATAACTACAGACCAATATCACTTATGAATGTAGATATCAAAATTTTCTCCTCCATACTGGCCAATAGATTGAAAAGAGTAATGGATGGGTTGATCTCCCCTGAGCAAGCTGGCTTTATGAGGAGTAGGCACACATGGGATAACACCATAACGTTAGAATCTATAATAAAAATAACCAAACAAGACCCCAATCCTAGATATGCTTTGATTTTGGACGCCTGTAAGGCTTTTGATAGGGTGAACTGGGACTTTCTGTTCCTAGCTCTTGGGAAATTTGGCCTTCCTCCTGAATTTATAAACCTCATTAAGGTTTTATATAACAGCTCAAACACTCGTTTATACATAAACAGGAAATTCTCGAATCCGATAAAAATCACTAACGGAACTAGACAGGGATGCCCCCTGTCTCCCTTATTGTTCAATCTATATTTAGAGGTATTGCTTCTGTTTGTGACACAGAGATCTTACCATGCTATTCCTAGGATTTGCAACTCTAATATTAGATTTACTGCCTTCACAGATGACCTGAATCTGTACTTTATGCACCCCTCAAATGATGCCATGAAATTAATAAATTCCCTAAATACTTTTGCTGCAATTTCAGATTTCAAGATTAATGCTAACAAATCTAGTATTTTCCAAATTAATCCTACAGCACACAAACCTCACCTTTTTCCAGTTTTACCTATGCGTATTTGCCAATCCCTTGACTACTTAGGTGTTTCATATGATCATTCATATTCTTCTGTTCTGCAAGCTAACTTAAACAGAATATGGACCACTATCTCTCATGATGTGAAAAGATGGCAATTATTAAAACTTTCTACACTCTCAAAAATGTCTGTTGTCAAAATGAATATTCTCCCAAAAATTCTTTATCAATGTAACTCCTCCCTATCCCCAGTTACAATCACCTTCATTAAGAAACTACAGAATGAAATCGCAAAATTTGTATGGCACCCAAAGTCGGTTAGAATGTCCTATTATAGACTTACAGTTCCTAAATCAGGAGGGGGCATGGCGATGCCCAATCTCATCCTATACTACAGAATTATTCATGCTAATAGACTCCTAGCAATTGCCAGTTATACCCCTGACTCCCTGTCATGGACTCCCTTGTGGATTAAAATATGGTATAATCACACTCTTAGCAACAACATTAATCCCAAAGTTTTACCTTTCTTGACGAAAACTTCAATTAGAGGAACTAAATTACACAATATGTTGAGAGGTCTAATTGAGAATTTCCAGGAATTATTTAATTCTATGGGATTAGCTAACACTCTCTTACTACTTCAGCCCCTTCATTTTAATCCCAATATTAAATTGGGGGGTCGGATGATAAATTTGAATAACTTCCCCTTGATTAGGGACTTTACGATGTGGGATTTCTATAAGTTCAAACATCTCTCACTGACAGAACTTAGAGAAGCTCTTTCTTTGTCTAAAGCTTATACTACTATTTTGAGGCAATTAAAGGAACTCACCTTATTTTCCTCACCAAATCAACATAATTTAGATGCTGAGATTACTGTAGTTATGCAGCTTCTACTAAGTCTAAATTCCAAGAAACATATGATTTCCACTGCATACAAGGCATTTTCCTCATATCTATATAGAAATGAACTTATTTTTGCTGACTTCTGGAGCAAACAAGGTGCTAAAATATCCTCGCAACAAAAGACAGATTCAATAAAACTCACGCTCAAACATTCCCCTTTTAAGAAATTCACGTTTACCCAATTTATGATTACAAACAATTTATATTATACCCCAGCTCATTTAAATAAATTTAATGCTTCTATATCCACCGCATGCCCTTGTTGTTCACACCCCCAAGCAGACATTATCCATATTTTATGGTTTTGTAAATATGCCCATAACCTATGGTGCTCTCTTAAGGTTAGATTAAGTAAAATGGGATACCATAAGTCAACATTAACTTGGGAAATGGCCTTACTCCATATTACTAATATCAATATGTCATCTCTTCGACTTAAGATACTGATCAATATCTGCCTTTTGGTTAAGTTCTATATTACCAAACATTGGATGGATCGCTCGAAACTATCTTGGGGATGTTTTAGGAATATGGCAATTACATACATAACTTCTCAAAAAATGATTACCACTAGCCCACATAAAAGACTGGAAAATCAGAGTCTCTGGGATTCTATTTTCCTACTCCTTGCTGAGATTTGATCAAAGGTTTCTACCAGTACCCGTATGTTTTGGAACCTAAATGAATGATAGATGTGTTAGTAGAGGTCTCCTTATTGTATAAATTCTATAGAGGGCTACGTGTTGGTATGATTGACCAATTAAAAGCATTGGCACTTTGTATATACTTTGTTTATGATAGTAGTTTGAATAGATAGTTTTTTTGTTTTCTGTTTGTTTTGCTTTAAATATTACAATGCTCATGAATCTCTGATATTTCATAACTGCTGATATTTGTTATTAGTGATTGTGACATACAAAATTGAAATAAAGAATTTTGAAAAAAAAAGTGCAAATATGAATTTGCGAAGGTATTTTTCCTATATACTTTGGAATTAAATTTATTGTTTTCTTTATATATCTCCACATCCAAGTATCGTAATCTTTCTTGGGAGACTTTATATGTGAATTCTAAAAAAAGAGGTACTGTTGTTTAAAAATCCTAAAAATTCTTGTATTTTCCATTATGAACCAACCCATAAAATACATATATAATCTAAAAACTTTCTATACATAGACCAGCATTCCTTATAAACAGATTTTAAAACTATTTTTTCTTCCCATCTAGCCAGGATTAGGTTCGCGTAGGTAGGGGCGCATGCTGCCCCCATCGCCACTCCTTTTGTTTGATGGTAAAATTCACATTTAAAATGTATAAAATTATATTTTAAAACCAATTCCAACAAATGTAAGCATGTCAAACAATCGTGTGTCAAGTTTTTTTCATTAAAATAATTTCCTCTAATAATTTAATACATTCTTTGTGAGGAATACTAGAAAAAAGATCTACCATATCAATGGTTAAAAACAACATGTCATCCCTGAATAGATCGCCTTTTAGTTCTCGTAAAAAATCCCATGAATCCCTCAAAATATTTTTTCTCTTTAACCAAATGCTTTTTTAATTTAGAATCAATGTATTTAGCCAAAGGTAAAGTTTTAGATCCTTCTGATGAGCCTATAGGTCTCAGAGGTGGGTCTAACCATTTTGTGTATTTTGGGGATTACAAATATAGAGGGAATTTTTGTTTTGCCCACCTTTCAAAAACTTAATGTTTTTTGGTCTATTAAACCATCCAATAACATATCTTCTAAGGCCAGATCTATTCTTCTATAAGCTATGTTAATTTCATTCATTGACACGCTAGTATATTTACTAGTATCCATTAAAATGTCATTCATTTTACCTTCATATATCAAATTATCCATTAGTACTGTTCCCCCTCCCTTGTCGGGTTTCATAACCCGTATATTTTTATTATTCCTCAGGTTGTTCAAAACTTTGTTTTCATTGGTATCCAAATTTGCCCTATATTTACCTTAGAAAAACATTTTCTTATTTCTTTTTCAACAATAAGTTCAACGTTTTTGATTTGAGAATGTAAATGAGGGTTAATAACACTTTTCTTCTTTAATTCACTGCATTGGTTAGTACCCTTGTCCTGTGGGAAGAATAATTCTAAATTAATTTTTTTTGTAAACATCTTCACGTCGATTAAACTTTTGGCTAGATCTCTCCTTCTTAATGGTATGAACTTCATACCTCTAGATAGAAGGCTAAAATGTTCATTTTTCAACTAAATTTCACTGAAGTTGTATATGCTATAACCATCTTTAATACATCTATGTGCATTATTTTCATCCTGCTTAATTATGTTTTTGTCACTTTCCAAGTTGAGGTGAGGGATACTTAAAATATTTAGTATTTCCCCCTCCCCCTTCTCCCCCTTCTCCCCCCTCCAGAAATTCTGTTTTTGATAATAATTGTTATTGTCCATGTTCTTAATTCTTTCAGATCTCCTCAGGGGTGGAGCTACATTAAAATCATCTAATTCATTCATACATTCCCCTGTTTGTACATCATTCTTTTGATCTACCTCATTCACTGATTCCCTCCATCAAATTCTCAAGTCTTATAAACAAACTTAGGTTTGGGATAATTCAATTGATTGTTATATTCATTTAAATCCCTCTCTAACTTCTTCAATTTCCTTTTTACTAAGTCGTCACATTTCTTGTCAATTTTTCAGCCATTATATTATAATATTATAATATTTACTTTGTTCGGTAGAAATGGAGTGAATTAAATCATCTTTAATACAACCATTTAAAATCTCTATGTCCTTGTGTAATTCACATTTCAACCTATCATTTACTTTAACCATAGCTTTAAGAATGTCCAGTCCATATCTGTTAAATATATTCAAAAGCTCACTGTGAAAATCATTATCAGGTATTGCATTGTTAGGGCATTTCCATAACCTTAATCCTTTAGGGACAATACCCTCTAAAATACATTGTTTTAGATATGAATTCTCAATATCTAAAGTCCTGTATTTATTTAGTAGTTTAGACAGTTTTTCTAGTTTAATATTGTAGGAATCATTAAATGGTGCAGGTTTGAACGTTTTAGATGTAAATTTGCTAGTAAAACGAACCTGCAACCAGTCCTTCATGTCCATCTTTTTATTATTAGTAGTTTGCGCAAATGTCTGATTTGTTCATTTGTCCCTTTCCTTTAAACCATTTGCCAGTGCTGCCGAGAATGTCTGTTGCTGTTGACCTAAAGTTATAATGGAAGTTCCACTTCCTGACGTTTCATTTTCCGAATTTGAATCTTTGAAGATCTGCGGTGTACAATTAAAGTCCATTCCTTCAGAAACGAACACTTCATTATTAGCCGCTGTTTCCTTATAAAATGGTTTAAAAGACACCAGCTTGTGTTTATCCACAAAGAAACAGCGGCTAATAATTTTTTGAGTGCAGACAGCATGCATCCGGAACATTTACTTGATTCTCTCCCTTACGGAGAATCCAAGCGCATTAGTGACAATGTTCATGACAAAACCACATTGGATGGGGAATTTAACATTGTTAGATGTAAGCTGGCAAAGAGAGGGTATTCTAGGCAAGTGTTAAATAGGGCTGAGGAAAAAGTGAGAAACAAATTGCTGGTCGGAGAGTATGGAGTCATGCAACACATCATGGGCGTGGAGATTATCATAAAGTGGGCAAGGATGATATATTTTTTGTTAACAAATTTTCTCCTTTTTCAGCTACATTGAAGGCGTTAGTGCACAGGTTTTGGCCTATTATACAGCAGGATGAGGAAGTGGGCAACATTTTCAAGGGCAGGGTTGTTTTTTCTCGTAGTAGATTTCACAACCTGAAGGAATTATTGAACAGTAGGATAAGTAGGATGGAAACTGGTTCTGACACAGTAGGCACCTTTAGATGTGGAAGGTGCAAGGTGTGTGACAAAGTCAAGAACATTTCAGGTACATTAATTAATGGAAAGAAGTTCATTGCCCTGGGATCTTACAATTGCAGTAGCAGTGGGGTTGCTTATGCCATTGGATGTGATTGTCTACCTGTAAAGTGGTATGTAGGTCAAACCAGAAGAATGGTGAAAAGAAGAATTATGGGGCATTTGGGGGACGTGAGGCATGTTAGGCTTAATGATCCTGTGGCCCAGCATTTCCACACTGTTCACAATGGTAACACTAGCAGTTTGTTTTTTTTTCTGTTTTAAACAAACCTTAGTACAAGACATGGAATATGGGCGCATTTTGTTAAGGATGGAAAGTAGATATGTTACTACTTTTGGAACTTTGTGGCCCCATGGGCTTAATATGAAGTTAGATTTACATGTATAGGATGAAATGTTTTAGTACGCATTATTTTATAAATGCATAGATATATAGGATGAATGATTTATATGTATAGGGTAAAATATTTAAATATTTAAGCATTTGTTAATCTAAAGATGTATAGGTGCATTGGTATGAACTTCTTAAACTATTAAATTAAATGCAATAGGAATTTAAGGGGTTGCATTTAAAAGTTTTTTGATGCACTTTAAATGTTTCTGAAGCACTTTAATTGCTCAAGATGCACTTTAGATTTAATTTTTCTTGACTTACTGACTAATTGATCAACTACTGTAGGACAACATGTTTTATTTGTTAATCTAGAGATGTATAAGTGCTTTTGTATGAACTTGCATTTTAAAAGTTTTTTGATGCACTTTAAATGTTTCTGAAGCACTTTAATTGCTCAGGATGCACTTTAGATTTAAATTTTCTTGACTCATTGATTAATTGATCAACCATTGTAGGGCAAAATGTTTTAGTATTTGTTAATCTGGAGGTGCATAAGTGCTTTTGTATTAACTTCTTAAATTATAACGTTAAATGCTATAGGAATATAAGGGGTTGCACTTTATATGTTTTGATGCACTTTAAATGTTTCTGAAGCACTTTACTGCTCCGGATGCACTTTAGATATTAATTTTCTTGACTCATTGATTAATTGATCAATTATTGTATAATTGAATTGAATAATGAATGTAGTGAAATGTATATAAAGCACACCATTCTTGTGCATGATTATTCCCTGGAAGGCTTGATGTCGAAGTACTAGGAACACAGTAAAAGTGGATGGTGACCGTTTCTCCAGTTGTTCAGTGTGTTTTTTTCTTTCTTTGGTGAGTTGGTTCATGGAGTGGTGTTTTTGGACATGAATATTTAAAACCATATGTTACAAAGTTACAATCTACATTAGGGATTCATTTGATTTTCTGAATAAAATACAGAATATAAATTGAAATAAAGACATATATTGTTTGGTTATGGATGTCAAAAGTCTTTATACCAGCATCAAACACCAGGATGGCATTAAAGCTTTGAATTATTTCCTCGGAGACACCCCCTTGTCTAGCTACATTGTGGAGCTTACGCATATTTGTTTGTTGAATAACTATTTTGTGTTTGATGGGTTTATATATCATGAGTTACAAGGAACGGCCATGGGGGCATCCTTTGTCCCCATGTATGCCAATCTATTTATGGCACTTTTTGAGTTGGAATATTTGTATAAGCACCAGTTTGTTAAACATCATGTTATTGCATACTATAGGTACATTGATGATTTGATTTTTATATGTGAAGGGGGAAGAAATAAGGTTGGGGACTTTAGTCTTGACTTGGAACAGAATATTTATGGTTTAAGTTTTGATGATATACAATGTGGCACTAAGGTTAGTTTTTTGGATTTAGTGTTGGAGGGGGTGAACTGTGAAGGCATTAAAATGTCTGTCCGCAGGAAGTGTTTGGATAATACCCATTTTTTACACTGGGCCAGTTTTCACCCCACAACATCTACTGGAATCCCTGCCATATGGAGAATGTCTTCGTATGCATAGAATTTGTAGTGAATGGGATGATTTTGTGAAAGTAAGCATACTGTTCACATGTTTATTAATAGAGAGTATGATTATGGTATAGTTAAAAAATCTTTGTGTGAAGTTGTTGCATGTAGATTGAGGGTAAATTTGTTCAATAGTAGAGTAAGTAGTGGGCTGGTAAGTGTTGAACAAAAAGAACAGGTGTATTTTGTTTCAGTGTACAATAGCCTTAGTAAGAGAATAAGTAAGATATTGCACAGTTGTTGGAAGTTTCTGATTCAGGATGTTGAGTTAAAAACTATTATATCTGATTATCCTTCTATTTCATATAAAAGAAGAAATAATTAAAAGAATTTTTAACCTCTAGTTATTTTATTTCGCCTAGTGATGAGTTATATTTGAGTCCTTATCTGAAGGGCACACATCCCTGTGGGGGTTGTACTATATGTTCTCATATTGTTACAAGTTTTAATAAAATAAATTGGGTTCATATTTCACCTAGTGGCACTTTTTCTTGCAACAGTGAAGGCGCCATATATGCCTTAAAATGTCCCTGTGATTTATTTTACATAGGGGAAAGTAAAAGAAAATTTAAGGCAAGGATGTAAGAACATATTAGGGATATAAAAAAGAATAAGATTGAAAGTAATATTGCTATGCATTTCAGAACAAAACATAACAGTGATTATTCTTTATTGCAGGGTTGTGTTTTAGAACAAGTTTTTATACAAGTTGGGGAAATATATAATATTAAGGATAAACTTCTTTATAAAGAATCTGTTTATATTTTAAAATTTAATACAATGGTACCTGTGGGTTTAAATTTGGAGATTAATTGGAAGCAATTACTGGGTAATTGAATAACTGGCTTGTTTTATTCATTGAATGGATCATATAAGCTTGTAAATTTTGTGGTGTGTATTACTCCTGGAAGGCTGTGAGCCGAGGCACTAGAGTGTCCAAGGTGCTGCTTCATTAAATTGGATTTTTTTATCTCTACTGTGGCCGGTTGTGGATTTTTTTTTATCAATCTATATGTTACCAGATGGTTAGCAAACTGGCTTACTGATAGAACCCACCTAGTCAAAATAGGGGAAGCCACCTCAACCAGTAGACCTGTACCAAGTGGTGTACGCCAGGGATCGGTCTTGGGGCCTCTGTTGTTTGAGATATATTTTCTAAGGTACACACCAAAACCAGTGGGCTATGGCTGACCAAGTGTGCAGATGACTGCAAGCTTGGCGCTGTCATCAATTCCCCTAGTGATGTGAACATTCTTCAAGAGGGTCTCAGTGAAACAAATGACTGGTGCCAGAAACATGGCCTCAAACTGAATGCCAAAAAATGTATCATCATCCCCTTTAGGGAGAGTGACATGCCCACAAATTATCACATTAATATCAAGGTCCTAAGCACACAAATCAGTTGCAAGGGACTTGGGCACCCAGGTTGAGAGCAAACTGACTTTTGACTACATATTGCCTCCATTGTATGGAAACTTTTCAACATGGCCCACCTCATTAGGAAGGGTATTTCATCCAGGGACAAGGAGGTCATAACAGCCCTGTATTCTTCCCTAAGACCCATTATTGAGTACAATGCCCCTTTCGGCATGTACCCCATAAAGCACATGCAGCAGTTGTAGAGACCACAGAGGTTCCTCACCAGGAGAATCCAGGGCCTCCAGCATCTACCCTAGACAGATAGGCTAAAGCCCTGTCCCTCTACTTAGTCTGAGACTCCTCAGAGGTGACCTCTGTCTGGCATACACAGCAATCTCAGACCCCACCTTGATGGAACTGCTGCATATCTGCAAGTCGAGCTCCACTCGAGTAATCCGCATGTGCAACCTCATCCTGTTCTGTAGCATCAATAAGACTTGTTGGTGGGACAGATTTGTGTCCCAGAGATTCCCCCTTCTGTGGAATAGACTTCCTCTCCATGTCAAGCAGAGTACGTCATTAACCATTTTTAAGCACAACCTGGATAACTGGATGGGGAACAGAAAATACATCCCTGGGATTCCACTTGTGACCCTGATGAACAGGGGTATTGGGTGATGATTTGTCAAAACACAGGCTAAATTCTTGGCTAGGCTTCTAATGGCTTCAGGGCCAAAAGCCTAGTAGCTTCCTATGATCCTATGATCCTATGTCCTTAGAGCAGGTAATACATGTACCATTCCACTCACAGATTTACAGTATGTTCAATACAGCAGGGTCACACATTGCCTTAAATGCAAGGCAGAGATCACTTCTGAGTGGTCTATATGACACAAGCTACAATGACAGTTACTGCACACGATCTCCATAGGTCAGATACTGGTGACTGGAAGTTGCCTTGTGAGGAAAGTTTGTGTTGTGTGCAATTGCCACTGGTGCTTGCAAAGGTTCATGAGAAAATGGCCATTGCAGTAAAATATCGGCATGCTGAGTGAAGAGTACATGGAGTTTATAAGCACAGCATTATTGAGTGACAGTGCCCTCACTAATGACATGAGCATGATATACTACCTGTCTTACCCCTGTGTAGATATGGTGATTTATGTCAAAGTAGGTGTAAACCTGTATTGCCAGGCCTGTGTGCCCAGGTCTATCACCCCTGAGTATGTACATCAGGTGTTGCTAATGATGTGCTACTTACCAGGAACATTGCTGTTACCAATGGAAATGATACTACATCGACATTTGCATGGGGGTTATGGCCATGAGTATATGAACAAGCATATGCTCATAAAGACCCTCTTGTAGGAGAGTGGCATAACTGGGAGATTGTATGACTGCTCCCAGTTTGCTGGGCCATGAGATGCTTCTTGTCCTCCTGTCAGCCTAAGCTGAGTCTGTGCAGTTATACAGGTGGCACACCTTGCAGTGAAGATGTGGATATCTGTGCTTGCATAGAGAACTTGTTCAACACTGTGGTCTTTACTCTGGCCTTTCTAGTCTACACTGCCTGTCAGACAACCACTCAGGACACTAGATGTTGTGCAACGTGATGTGGGAACACAGAAATGTTTTCTGGTTCCATAAATGTACAATCTGACATACATAGGACAAGTGTGGGTGCACACACTTTGGCCAAATGTGCCCACCCCTTTGCAGTATACCTCAGATTCATGCCACACAGACATGCACCATGAGGCTGATGATGATGATGATGATCAGGCTGCATGAACTGCTGTGACATTGAGACCCAACAGGGATTGCTGCCACTGTGGTGCTTGCTCGAGAAACCTTGCATCTGTATGTCACCGGACATTGTACATCATAGCGTGACAATGTAGCTGTGCTCCAACTCACCATCTGCTCATTATCTTACTGAAATCCTAAGAACCCTGGAATACTAGGCATAATACATGCAACACTGTAATGATTGCACTGATTGCTACTCAAGGCATATACCTGGTAAAGGGTATGTCAAGGCTACAGTGGATGAACAAACCGGGTGCGACCTGCTCCTCATGTGGAGTTTGGTACTAATGTTTTACTTTTGGTGAGAGAAAAAGTGTAGGGACATGGTATCCCAGGATAGAGTGGTTGTGCTGAGACCAGCAGTTGTAGTAGCCAGGCACAAGCAATTCAGGGGACTCCCCTCTTATCAGCATTCCTCACAAAGTAATTGTGTCAGCGCAGTGCAGACTGCTTGAGTGGTGTGCAGCTGCAGGATAACTGTGTGAACAGTGCCTCCTTACCTTTCCCAGACTGTACATATGCCCCCCCCTCCACTGCTTGCCTATGCTCTCTATACACACAGACATGTTGGCAGACTACCTTCTTGGAAACCATGATGGAATTAAAGTCAATACGTATTTGCACACAGGGTAAGTAGCATGCAGTGACAACAGGTGTCCCCAGATGTCTCAGTAGTGTTACATTTACAGCTGTGAAAAGCCTTATCATGGAAATGAACAGTAGCAATGTAGTACACCTGCAGACAATGGCCCAAATCCAGTTTGTTTTGTTCAAGGTTAAATCATGCCTACCCTAAGCTTTGGACCAAATTTATTGGTACAAACTGCAATGGATGAGAGGGAAATGACTCACCCCACCTACCATGGCCCGAGAAGCCATTTGTCAAGATTAGGCCATCGGGCATTGTGGCCATACTGTAGAGGTTATTTACAAATATGTATGTCAGCCACTGGATAGCCAAGTGTCTGACACTCATTATCTTGGAAGATAGGATTGTGTAGGCCAGCACTACAATGAGCCAAGTCACAAGTGAACTACCCACACACATCATTTCTGGGACTACCTCTCCTAGCCATTCCATTCTCTGCAGTCACAGCCACTGTCAATGACCTCAGACTGACTACATTTGCAGATGACTGCAAATAAGGGACTGTCAATGTTTCCCACACAGAACCAACAGTTACCCAGGATGGGCTGACTCACACATTCAGTTGCTGTCATAGCCACTGACAAATGCTACATGCCAAGGAATGCACAATACTATACTTTTGGCAGTCAGCCACCCCCTGGACAATATCTTATTGTTTGCACACCTTCAACAGTTGACCCATTAGGCAGGGACTTATGGACACAGAGAGTGATGTAGCCTTTGCCTTTCACTGGTCAGTAAGATGTGGGGCATCATGCACTGTTGTACAATCTATAGATAAAGGTATGGCATGTAAATCCCAGAATGTAATTTTTACACTGTATGTGGCACTCATCACAGCTATCACTGAGTGCAATGACACCTGTGGTATGTAAGTACACTGGCATATCTAACACCTGTAACAAGCAGAGAGGTCCCACAGTAAACCAATACACAGTGTACATAACATGTCCAATGCAGACTGTGTCAAGACTGAAATTGTGTATTCTGTCTCTTACATGCTTTGAAGGGAAGGTGTATGACTGCCATACAGGGAGCTATCAGATCCCAGTGTGTACCATCTGCACAGCCAAGAAAGGACTAGCATGGGACATACCTGTTGTAGAAAGCTGTACCTTGACTGTGGTATAAATAGGCCATGCTGGGGAGACAGGTATGTAACCATGACACTAGACACTACATGTAACAGGCTCCCCATCCATGTGAACCACACTTTGGCTGTAATGCACATAATGTGTAAGTAACACAATGGGATGTAGAACAAGGCAATCATAACTGGATTAGGACAAATGCCTGTAATGGACACAGGGTTGTAGCTGGTACAGCTCTTACGCCACAGCTTGTAGATGTGTCACCTCCCAGAATCCTGATTACACTTATCAAGGGAACCACATTGTGTCAGAGATTACAGATGCAGGAGTTGGCTGCATGATGCTATTGTCCCTATTAGCCTGTGATTCACATATGAAGCTAGGGAGGCATGCACCTATACTGCTTTACCTTTGTAAAGACATTTTGTTTCTGTGCTGACATTCCTTCCTGTGGTCTGACAGTTACAGTGTTATTGAAGCACTGTAGCTATAGCTGTGTCTCAAACAATTCTGAATCTGAAACATAAACAGTTCTATGAGATACCATTCATTTTGTAATTATACAGCCATTGCAACATCATCCAATTTAATCTATACGACATAACGTGGTTTAATCATTACAACTGCCACCAGACAATATCTATCAGTGACCAGTACAAGTAGCATGTGAAAGGCAACAGTAGATTAAAGAAATACATAGCAATTTAGGTAGTCACCCTTTGCACCAGACACATAACTTCATTTCCCTGCATTGGTGACAGGGATGTGGCTCAGGTAGCATCACTTGCACAGGGTGTTGTGTGGTGGTGTAGGAGGCCTAGACTGACCCAATAGGTTGGCAAGCATGTGTTTGAGTCAGGAAGGGAAGTAGGCAAGATGGCCTATGGAATGTGCCATGTGTGTCTGTAGGTGACCTGATTGTGAACGTGGTGTGTGAGTCTGTGTGAACACAGTCAAGCTCAGCACTAGCCCTATGTGACTGTATGTTGGACAGTTTTGAACCATATAGGGCAGAGTTGACAGTTCACCATCTCCTCCCCTGAACATGGGAACTACTTCTGCCAGGAGTTGCACTGGCACCACCATGCCAAAGCTCAGAAGCAATGCTACTACCTGAGGGTAACTGCTGTCTGCTGGGACTGTGTCCTCCATGGGAACACCCAGGACCATGAGCCCATGGCCTGCCAAATTTTGGTGTGGACAGCACACTCGCCTCTGGGGCACTAGATGTACTTCCACTACTGGAGCGTGAGTGAGCATGGCCACGTGGACTTTCAGCAGATGTTGCTGCTGATCTACGTCCACAAGTCTGACACTCAACTCTAACCAGACATTCCATCACAGACAATGACTGTTCCAAGACAGATAATCTGTGACCTCTCTCAGATCACTGTCTTTCCACTGCATCAGTGAGCCAATCCAGGGTATCAGCAATGCAGTGGAGGCAGTCACAGATGTCAGACTGTGCTGCATCCATAACCATGAGCATATATCTGGAGGTCCTTTGGGAATGTGTCTGTGCCGCCATGATAGCTCTAAACATATGCCAAGTGACACATGATGAGACACCTGCAACAGGTGGTGGAAGAACAGCAGGAGGACCTCTATCAATCTTCCTGTGTGGAACCTTGCCATCTCTTTGCCTATGGCCAGTATCAACACTCACTGCAGCCATAGTACCCACACTTTCCTGTTCAATGTGTCCACCCTCTGACTGTCCAATATCTGTGGCCTCAGGGGACTGGGTATACATAGGCATACTGGCTGTGCACAGTGATAATGAGGGCAGAAAAGGAATGTCAACCTCTGTGACAGATTCAGCCCCTGCAACACCCCCCATGCCTCACTTTGGCCTCCATCATCATCAGAATCTGGAGACACCAACATCGGGTTGTGAAGGAGACAGAGACCAATCCCCCCGTCACCTGTGATAAAAAGGGAAAAGTGGTACATTAGTACATGCATTACTATGCTCTACAGTACTATCTTGCAATATATGTTTAGCTGTATAGAATGCTGTCAGTATTACAGACTTGTTTAACCCCCAACCTCATATATCAGGACCTGAGGACATTATTTTCTAAAAAAATTTCTGTAGTTGCTTGTAAAGAATAAGCTCCTTATTCAAGAATCTTATGAGCAACAGTGATGTAAATTGTTGACATTTGTCAAAACTCTGCACAGTTGAGACATAAGGCAATCTGTAATGTCCTGCAAATACTGCAAATCTACCAGTGTGGTCACAACTGCAAGGCATAGGCATGACTGTAAACCGTGTTCCATTGGTAAAACTCTGTGAGTTGGCAATCATGCAGACAGTGTATCAATGCAGCCAACAGGACTGGGATGACACTTTAGCAAATACAATGCACTAATTCTACATCTGTAACACAACAGTGTTATGCTTACCAGAAGTGGGATCACAGCCGCGTCTGATTCCTGATGGTCCTGTTAAAATTTGAAAGAGGTAATGTAAACAGCAACCCATGTTGCATTATGACAGATTAATACGTCCACCATACCTCCTAACTGTACCAAATTACTCGTTTTTTACCGAGTTTGGGAGTCCAAATAATGGGGTGCCATGATTCCTGAGTGGCACCCCTTCATTCTTTCATGCTTTTAGAGCTGGCGTCATCAATGCGCAATGACGTCAGCTTTGTCAGCCTGTTGGAATTGAGTTGCCTGTGAGCGCAGAAAGCTTTTCTGTTGTGAACTTTACTGATAGGTACTGCTTCTGAGTGCCGAATTGTAACCATGGAAGACTGCTTTTCCTTACTGAAGAAATGCCAAGGTATGTTGTTTTTGAACCTGAATTGCTTTTTGCGTTTGAAGTGCTCAGCCGAACGAATGCATAGTGAACTGAAGTCTGAAACTTTTTGCATTTGAACTGCTCAGCTGAACATATGCATTGTGAACTGTTGAACCGCTCAGGTAGTCCACTTGTCTGCTCAGCCAAACATATGCATTGTGAACTGTTGAGCTGCTCAGGTAGTCCACTTCTTAATGCACTGCCTGCTCAGCTGAATATATGCATTGTGAACTGTTGAGCTACTCAGGTAGTCCACTTCTTAATGCACTGTCTGGTCAGCTGAACGTATGCATTTTGAACTGTTCAGGTAGTCCGCTTCTTAATGCTTGAACTGCTCAGCCAAATGTATGCATTATGTACTGTCTTAATGCTTTTATGATGTATATTAAATTGAAGAAACTTTTGAACCTCTGGGGTATGTGTGTGTGCGTGTGCGTGTGTGTGTGTGTGTGTGTGTGTGTGTGTGTGTGTGTGTGTGTGTGTGTGTGTGTGTTTGTGTGAAACTTTTTAGGTTGTTTTTACCTCTTAGACTTAAGAGCAATTATACAATTCTGTGTTATGATATGACCTCAGTTATTTGTGGGGAAAAAAATCAAGAAAAGGGGATGGGTAAGCAAGAGAAGAAAAATGTAAAAGAAACAGGGATGGAATACAATAATAGGGATGTCTTTTAGCTTTTCATGAAATTCTTTTTCTGCTCTATTTATCACCTCCACTGATGCCTAGTTTTGTATATGGCAATATACCTTACATATGAATGTACTCCTCATTCTTATCACAATATAACATTTATAATATGAAATAGATTCACCACAAAACAAGGTTTACAGGTATGTTTTTTTAGCAATGTCTTATTTTTTTGTTGTTTTCACAATCTTCAAACTCCTATTTTAATTGTTGTGACAACATTTCTAAAGTCTTGCTATACACATTACTTTTTGCGATATTCAATGTCAAACGTAAATTTTATTCTCAATGACATTTATTTTAAATTCATTGGCATCAAAAAAATCTCCATCCAGTATTGATGTGTTTACAAAAATATAGCCGTTTAAGGGAGAGATGGGGAATAAAGATACAAAATAGAACATATTGTTATAAATAACACTTAAAGAGAGAGACGGGCAAAATATAAAAAGAGAAGAAAAAAGGATGGTAGGGGAGGGAGTTGAAAACTTATATACATTATTCATATTTTAAAATAAAAAGAACAGTATGTAAACTATGACTCTTAGTTTGCTTAAATTTTTTCTTCATCCTTGTCTCTGTAATATTCACTTCTTTATTTCTGTATAACTTGTAATGCTGATGATATGTACACTATTTATGAGTCAAATAAACAATAACAATCAGACTAATACATGATAGAAAGCGTGGCCATTAAAGTAATGTATATAGTAAAGCTAATATCTATACGATTGCATATCTATTATATTCCAGTACCACTGTTATGTGCCACAATGTGCATCATATGCAAATTCTGAACAAAAACGTTGCGAGGGAAACAACCATAAAACTTACAATACTGTGCTATCTTCTCTCCCAACAAACGAGGAAACACAGCATTGTGCGACCACCAGAACTTTAATTAAAAACAAAAGTGCAAAAAATGTACATGAAATATAGAATTTGCATAAAATATTGAGTTAAGCGCTTTCACCTAATACATCATAGGCTTCTTCAGAACTCAATCAAACATTAAAATGCGCCGTTATAAATAAACTTTTTGGCGCCAATTTAACTATGTGCACTCAAATTTAAAGTGCCTCTGTCCTTTTCATTTGTAATCCATGAACTGCATTGCAAATTCATACAGCTATACCTCCATAAAAAATACATTGTTCTGCAAATATAAGCGTAAATAAATACTTAACATTCCTTATAAATGGTGCTTAATAATTGCCCTTCCATTCTAAAATATGTCATAATACTTTCTACTGATGTTAACAGTACTAAAAAATGCATGCTGCCTGCCTGATAATAATATTTACAATATAAAAAACTAGTGTAAAAAGACTAATCTAGTGTAAGCATCTTACTAATAAGTGATAAAGTTTTTATGTAATGTTGAATGAATACTTGTTTGAAATAATGTTAACGTTGAACAATTCAATGCTTTACTATTTTAAAAACTGTTTGGACTCTATAGGTAAAAAACTCTATGTAAGACTCAAGATGTATAAGTTCATAATTACTTGTTAAATGTGCAAACTTGTATACTGCCTTGTAGATGAATTATAATATAATTATAATATATACATTAAAATTAAAAATGTTTCAACTATATATATATATACACATATGTATATGTGCGTATATACATACATAAATATACATACATACAAACTACTAATGCAAAATATGTTAAAAACATTCCTTATATAACGTTAAATATAATTATATTTTAAAAAAACTTTTTTAAAAAATCTTTTATTTTTTATTATTTATTTTTTAAATGTAATAATCATAAATAATTGTTTGTATATACAATTATTAATTTTGTATATAAAAATTGTATGTAACAATTATATATAAAAATTTTTTTAATGGGTTGTGATGTGGTTGGAACAAAATGTTCAATTTTCGTGTAGATTTTGAAATTACACTTAAGCCCTAACCCAATAAGGGTTTGATGGCAATAGTATCATTTAATCCTGGAATTGTCGCAGCATCTGTGTATAATTGCCACCAAATTTCTCTGTAACTTAATCGTCCTTTTGTATTGCCCCCCTTCCAATCAGATCTTATGTGTTCAATGATGGCAAATTTGAAGTTGTGTAACATTATTTCAAACAAGTATTCATTCAACATTACATAAAAACTTTATCACTTATTAGTAAGATGCTTACACTAGATTAGTCTTTTTACACTAGTTTTTTATATTGTAAATATTATTATCAGGCAGGCAGCATGCATTTTTTAGTACTGTTAACATCAGTAGAAAGTATTATGACATATTTTAGAATGGAAGGGCAATTATTAAGCACCATTTATAAGGAATGTTAAGTATTTATTTACGCTTATATTTGCAGAACAATGTATTTTTTATGGAGGTATAGCTGTATGAATTTGCAATGCAGTTCATTGATTACAAATGAAAAGGACAGAGGCACTTTAAATTTGAGTGCACATAGTTAAATTGGCGCCAAAAAGTTTATTTATAACGGCGCATTTTAATGTTTGATTGAGTTCTGAAGAAGCCTATGATGTATTAGGTGAAAGCGCTTAACTCAATATTTTATGCAAATTCTATATTTCATGTACATTTTTTGCACTTTTGTTTTTAATTAAAGTTCTGGTGGTCGCACAATGCTGTGTTTCCTCGTTTGTTGGGAGAGAAGATAGCACAGTATTGTAAGTTTTATGGTTGTTTCCCTCGCAACGTTTTTGTTCAGCAGTTGTTATGGAGGGCAATACAGTTTTGGCGACCGCACCACAGGACGAGACACCCAGCAGATCCAAAGATTGTACCCATGGTGGAGAGTTGGCGGAAATAAGAGGTGAATTAAAACAATTAGTGCATACGCTTACCTCCTTTATGCACAAAGTGGAACATGATTTTAAAAAACTGGGGTCTAATTGTTTTTGTGAAACCAATTCGGTTCACAATAGCAACAAGAATATTTGTAATAGCAGTAAGGAGCACACTGCTTCCAACACTAAAGACAATGCTAAAACGTGCTTTGCTAAACCTAGTAAACGCAAAGAAGGCGTGCCTAAAGGTAACGCTAATGTCCGACCTAGTTCTGAAGTACAGGTTGGCGAATGTGGAGCAGTGCAAAAACGTAATTTATCCAACAGCTCCAATAACGAATTCAATTCAACTCCGGACAGCTTTACTGAAGGGTTACTTTTTTCCAAACATAACAACCCTTCTGGAGACAGCGCCGACATTGACTTACCAGCCGGACAGCAGACAAGGAACATTACGGGCAGTAATCGAATGGACTCTACAGGATTTACCTTTGATTTTTCTATTTATGATTTTGAAGAGGACGACGATTTTGCGGCATGAACTGGGACTAAATCTAAGCATGTTAAGCCTGTAAAGACCTACGCTAAATCAGTGGGTACTTTTAAGGCCAACAAAGGTACTGATTTGCAACCTAGATTGCCAAATAAGCCTAACAATGACTACAGTAATAATTGTCATTTGAATGATTTTATAACTAGTGAATGCAAGTTTGATGAGTTTAATAAGGGGAAAGTAAGATCCCCTATTAATAGAAATTCTAACAATTTAGCTTTGAAGGACAAGATTTACAAGATGGGAGACATTATGTGCAAGCTTGATAATATAAAAATAGAAAATGCTTATTTAAACAAATGCATAACTTTAAAGATAGTCCCAATGGGACTTCGTTTTTTTAAAATACCATTAGGAATAGACATCAAAGAAACAGTAATGGATGATTTTAATGATTTTTTTGATCAATGTGGGTTTAAGTTTATGAGTATGATAATCAAATACAATGATGAAGTTTTAATACAACTAATTAATGAGGTTGAAAAATTGAACGCAGAAATAAAAAGTGACTTATTATTTGATGAATGGAACAACTTATATAGCAAACAGTTTTCAATTGTGGACAAGAAATCCAAAAATATACATGAAAGGAAGTGTAAAAAAATCAATAGAGATATTATACAGTATAGGGACAAAAGAGTATACAGATGGAATAATGAAAGGGGCAACAGAACAAAAGGGCCTAACGAACATGAGGATAGGTTTTATAGACAACAGAGTGGGAACAAAGCAGTAGGGGGGGCATATGGAGAGGAGAGAAAACACGAATGGTATGATGAAGATGAGGGACAAAAACAAAATTTTCGGAGGAATTGGAACCCACAGTATTGGAAGAAAGAGGAATTCAAGGGGAAGAGAAATCATTACCCCCAGAATGTGAGATCAGAATTTTACAAGGGGAACAAATGGAATTGACACCTAACAATATAAATGATAGCGAAGTGATTATAGAAAAGAATAATTCTGATTACAATTATAAAACAAATGAACACAGTGACTTTAAAATTTATAATTACACCAATTTTAAGGTGGAAGATGTTCACTATAAACTTTTATCTAGGGGTATGAAATTCATTCCCACTCCGAAATTTGGTTTAGTCGACCATTTGATAGAAACTAAATTATTCACCCGTAAATTAAATTTATCTATCATGTTTCAGAACAAAAAGAAAAATATACCCAGTTTAGAGGGGGATAGTTATTTGTTAAAACCTAAAAGTACTTTTGTTCCATACATGAATACTGTAGTAGAACTTTTTGAAAAACAAGTACAAAGAGACATATACAAGTTAACGGACACAGTGAAGAATATCAAAGTAAGAGACAACTTGTCTAAAGAAGAGAGAAAGGAATTATACAACTTGAGGGAAAACAAAAATTTACGTATTATGAAGCCTGACAAGGGGGGTGGGATAGTTATATATGATCAATTGGAATATTTGTCCAAAGTTCATGCCATTTTGACGGAAACAGGCAATTATACTACAATTTCATTGAATGAAATAAACATTGCCTATCAGAGGATTAGTTCATACTTGGAAGAGTTTTGGATAGACAATCGAATTAATAATGATTTATATAACTTTTTAAAGGTGTCATACCCAATAACTGCGACCTTGGTAGGCATACCCAAAATACACAAAGACCACATTAACCCTCCATTTAGACCAATTGTGTCAGGCACAAAATCTAAAACATTTCCATTAGGAAAACTTGTAGATGTATGGTTAAAAGACATATACAAAAGTATCCCCCATTTATTGAAAGATTCCTGGGATTTTTTAAGAAAATACCCAATAGACAATTTTACAAGTGATTTGATGTATGTGACTATAGACGTCATTGATTTGTTTTCGTGTATACCCAGTGAGGAAGGTTTGCAAATGTTTTGTGCAAGTATTAGAAAATACACTAATTTTGATTGGGATAAAATTTGTCTTATTATGGACTGTATGTCCTTAGTTTTGGAAAATAATTTTATATCGTTTGAGGGAGAGTATTACAAACAAAGCAAGGGAGTGGCAATGGGGTCGGCAAGTGCCCCGATTTATGCAAACCTTGTTATGTTGTATTGGGAAGAAGAAATTTTATTCAAGAGCCAATATTTCTCCCATATTTCTCACTACACAAGATTTTTGGACGACATCTATATCTTGTGGAAAGGAAATAAGGAAGAATTAAATGACTTCTTCACCTTTATCAACAATAGTAGTGAATTCTTGAAATTCACCTATGAATGTAACAAGGAAGGTTTGCCATATCTAGACACAATTGTTTCAAAAGATGCTAAAGGTTTTAAATCAAAAATACATAGGAAGAGTACATTCTCAAACGATTATTTACAATATGATAGCAATCACCCTAAAAAGATGTTGAGAAATATTTTCAAGGGGCAACTCATTAGAGCAGCCAGAATGACATCCAGACAAGAGGACATGATATTGGAGTTTGAGTACATTACTAGAATGTTTACAGATAGGAAATATAGCAAAATCATGTTACAGGATGTTAGACAATATGTGACATCTTTAAGGGAGACCAAATATTTTCCGATATTAGGAACAATACTGCAAGTAACTAATGACACAGTAGGTAACCATACAGATAGATACAAAATGGCTTATATTTTACCATACACACCATATGCTAGTATGGTGAAAGAAATTTTGTACAAGCATTGGGGTATTTTCACAATAAATCTTGAGATTTCACGAATATTAGGAGACAAACCATTGTTTGTCCACAGAATGTCACACAATTTGAAAAGAATTCTTGAAAGTGGGAATACTTCAAACACTAAGGGTTGGAATGTTGATGGCAGAAAAGGAAAAAATACATTTAATGCAAAAGACAAATTCACTGGTAAATGTGGCAATTGTAATCAGTGTAGACACATTTTGAGTCACACTGAAGTTACTCTGGATAACATTAACAAGACAACAATCAGGTGTGAGAAGGGGAATTGCAACACTACGTATGTGGTCTATATTGCTAGATGTGAAATGTGCCCAGCATATTATATTGGGAAGACAGAGAGGGCCTTCAAGAAAAGAATTTACGACCACTTATATTGTATTAGAAAAAAAGATCGTAATAACGCTTTATATAGACACATTGAGAGTGAAGGAGACCTACACAACTTCAAATTTGCCATCATTGAACACATAAGATCTGATTGGAAGGGGGGCAATACAAAAGGACGATTAAGTTACAGAGAAATTTGGTGGCAATTATACACAGATGCTGCGACAATTCCAGGATTAAATGATACTATTGCCATCAAACCCTTATTGGGTTAGGGCTTAAGTGTAATTTCAAAATCTACACGAAAATTGAACATTTTGTTCCAACCACATCACAACCCATTAAAAAAATTTTTATATATAATTGTTACATACAATTTTTATATACAAAATTAATAATTGTATATACAAACAATTATTTATGATTATTACATTTAAAAAATAAATAATAAAAAATAAAAGATTTTCAAAAAAAGTTTTTTTTAAAATATAATTATATTTAACGTTATATAAGGAATGTTTTTAACATATTTTGCATTAGTAGTTTGTATGTATGTATATTTATGTATGTATATACGCACATATACATATGTGTATATATATATATATAGTTGAAACATTTTTAATTTTAATGTATATATTATAATTATATTATAATTCATCTACAAGGCAGTATACAAGTTTGCACATTTAACAAGTAATTATGAACTTATACATCTTGAGTCTTACATAGAGTTTTTTACCTATAGAGTCCAAACAGTTTTTAAAATAGTAAAGCATTGAATTGTTCAACGTTAACATTATTTCAAACAAGTATTCATTCAACATTACATAAAAACTTTATCACTTATTAGTAAGATGCTTACACTAGATTAGTCTTTTTACACTAGTTTTTTATATTGTAAATATTATTATCAGGCAGGCAGCATGCATTTTTTAGTACTGTTAACATCAGTAGAAAGTATTATGACATATTTTAGAATGGAAGGGCAATTATTAAGCACCATTTATAAGGAATGTTAAGTATTTATTTACGCTTATATTTGCAGAACAATGTATTTTTTATGGAGGTATAGCTGTATGAATTTGCAATGCAGTTCATTGATTACAAATGAAAAGGACAGAGGCACTTTAAATTTGAGTGCACATAGTTAAATTGGCGCCAAAAAGTTTATTTATAACGGCGCATTTTAATGTTTGATTGAGTTCTGAAGAAGCCTATGATGTATTAGGTGAAAGCGCTTAACTCAATATTTTATGCAAATTCTATATTTCATGTACATTTTTTGCACTTTTGTTTTTAATTAAAGTTCTGGTGGTCGCACAATGCTGTGTTTCCTCGTTTGTTGGGAGAGAAGATAGCACAGTATTGTAAGTCATATGCAAATTCAAAGAAAGCTAACCCATATTAGCAATATTTGACATTATAGTTACTTGATATGTTGTTCATACACGCATGTTAGCTTAGTATATATAACTTATTTAGCATATTAATTTTTTCATTAACAAGACATACATAATACATTCCAAGCTGCCAAACTTTCTAAAAACTAAACTCTGTGTAACATTAAACACCATGTTTGATCTAATTATATTTATAGCATTTTCAAGCAAGAACACTGAGCAATTAGCTTTATTTGATATATAGCTTTTACAGTAAAAATGGATGATTTTTGTGCCAAATCACTGAAGGATTGAATTAACTAAATAATGACAGGCATTTGAATTTCAGATGTCATATACATCAGCCAATAAATGGTAACACAAAATCTTTTATTCTAGCAATTTTCTAAATTTATAAGATCAATATTTGAAATTTGTCCCTATTTTAGGGCTGTAATCCCCCATTATTGGCTTTGTCCAGGTTTTTTGTGCTAAGATGTTGAGTGCTATGGTAAGAAGTGAGAACTGAAATCACTAAATGGTGGCCATTTAATTTTCAGTTTTCATGTCTTTCTGGAAGCTGTTGATTTGGCATAGTGGTATGTTGCTCTGACTAAACTGCACAGGGCCCTGGGTTCAAAACTTTGCAATGAAATACATGGTAGTAACAACATTTTATTGTAGCAACTTTCTAAAATTATACAAGCAATGTTTAAAATGTGGCCCTAGTTTTTGGCCTTTTGTCCCCCCACCAAAAAAAAAAAATGAAATTGAAAATAAGTGTGAGAAGCTGTGCAGGATGCCTATGGTATGTATATATATATATATATATATATATATATTTATATATATATATATATATATATATATATATATATATATATATATATATATTGTTTGTGTGGAAGTAGACTTTTATGATGAAAATGTTCTAAACTGGGCAGTTTTGTCATTATTGGTTCATCCATTTTGTTTCATTGCCTACTGGAAGAATGTTCAAACAATAGATTTTAAAATGCGCTCTAACTTAAGTCTAACAAGTGTGCTGTATTATACAAGGAGTTATAATTTAATAAAGTCAGAAAGGTGTATCAAAGAATGCTTGTATGTTTCTTGTTTTGTGTGCAACCCAGGAGCCTAGGATTTGAAAACAGTCCAAAGGTAATCTTTATCCACCACTGGCCAGATGTATTTTCTTTGGATGTGGTGTGGATTTCAATGCTGTTTCAATGAATGTGAGTTTCAGGGGCAGAGAAGTTTTAATGCCAAGTCTATTTTCATTGTGAGACAGTGTTGCTTTGTTTACCAGATATGTATTAGTGTGTGTGTGCATTGTGCTATAAAATGTAAAAATAAAATCAAAATAATCATTGTAGAAGTAAAGTAGAATGCACACATTTAGTGTTTATGGTAAATGGGGCAAAATAGCCAGGTAATGGGACTCTGGTGCCATATTTTGGTTGTCTGTTCTTCAGTTTGCATTTGAAAGTTGGTATCCCACAATTCCATTGGAGTGGGTGGGATTACTTAATTGTGTATGCAAATTGTATGTTACTCAGCGTACAGATTTGTACCTATTTTTCATGGGCCTTGTCCAGATTTTTGATGTTTCCAGGTTGAGAGGTATGACGTCCACATATCTCATATTTAAAGTAAGCGACACAAGCAGAAAAACTTCAAAACAAGACCTCAGAAGAGCAGGAAAACTGTCAGCGATAACCAGATATCCCTCCAAATTTGGATTGCCAAAAAATAATGAGATGTTCAAAGTCCAAAAATACAAAATGTACAAGCCACAAGGTAGATTCACCACAGTTAGTAAGTCCAAAAAAGCAAAAAAGCCATTGAATAAAAATCGAAGTTGTTTTAATAATCCACAGCCAGTATAAACGAACAAGCGCTTTCGCCTGGTGTATCCCAGGCTTTATCAAGTTACAAAATATAGTGTGGCCGTCCCTTTATTTATACTATGGGATAGGCCAACTAATTAATTAATTAAACATTTAAAACATCAATTAACAATAAAATGACTATTCTAAAATACCTGTATCTATATAATACTTAGAAATGCATGAACTAAAATAAATTTTATAACAAGTACACGTTGTGTACTGACTAAAAAGCCAATGTTAACTACAAACATTAAACATAAATAAATATGCTAAATCATTTCCTTAAAAATCCTTCTTATATGAATATTACATAAGCATTAAACAACTCTAAGAACTAGAGTATTGATAAAACACTATCAACATATTTGTTTATGAGAGTGTGATTTATCAAAAAATGTTAAATTAAAAATCGATACCATTTGGATCCAAAATACCAACTTGGAAATATATAACATAAAAATGTTAACGTAACAATGATGTTGGTGTATAACTTGAAACCCCCTACACCAAACCAATTGCCTAAGTATATGAATAAACCTGGATACCATCTAACTATCTGACAGAGCCCAAGAGCATGGTGAAAAAAAAGTACCACTAAAGTATAGAAGGTTTATTGATGTTGATAGTGTTTTATTAACACTCTAGTTTTAGAGTTGTTTAATGCTTATATAATATTCATATAAGAAGGATTTTTAAGGAAATGATTTAGCATATTTATTTATGTTTAATGTATGTAGTTAATATTGGCTTTTTAGTCAGTACACAACGTGTACTAGTTATAAAATTTATTTTATTTCATGTATTTCTAAGTATTATATAGATACAGGTATTTTAAAATAGTCATTTTATTGTTAATTGATGTTTTAAATGTTTAATTAATCAATTAGTTGGCCTATCCCATAGTATAAATAAAGGGGACGGCCACACAATATTTTGTAACTTGATAAAGCCTGGGATACACCAGGCGAAAGCGCTTGTTCGTTTATACTGGCTGTGGATTATTAAAACAACTTCGATTTTTATTCAATGGCTTTTTTGCTTTTTTGGACTTACTAACTGTGGTGAATCTACCTTGTGGCTTGTACATTTTGTATTTTTGGACTTTGAACGTCTCATTATTTTTTGGCAATCCGAATTTGGAGGGATATCTGGTTATCGCTGACAGTTTTCCTGCTCTTCTGAGGTCATATTTAAAGTACATACTATGTTAATTGGTATGTAGGTTACAATCTGGGCATGAGATTCACACTGCAACTAACCTCCTCCTCCCCCCATAAAAATACCTGCCATCCACATAAAAGTATGTACACTGTCAGACACTGAATACTGCATCATTCCAATGTTTATCCAACTAAGCATACCTGGATCCTCCACTTGTGTGGAAATGGTGGCATCCACATCCACAACATGATATATGATGGATGCCTGTGAGCAGTCCTGTGTTCCTAGGTTTGCCAGGAATTCCTCTGTGGCTGACAGTGGTTGTTCTGCTGCAGGCCCTCCACTGGTGACACTATGATCCCTGGCCACATCTGCTACTCTTCTGCAAGCAGAATTTATCATATCTGTGGCACGGTGTCGCACCTGCTCATATGTCCTGCTCTGTTGACCAGTGGCATTCACATTGCAAACTAGGTCAGCCCACAGTGCTGCCCATTCTTCCCTGTTTGTCCTCCCCTTGGACAGCAGTAGTTTGTGGTGCTATCGCAGGACGTCCAGGATAGCTTCATTTTCTGCCTCTGTAAAAGGGCCCTGGCAACTGGAATACATACCTCCTGACTGACAACAAAATGGGAACGTACATCAGGATCACATACGTGGTAGTATAGTATGTAGAGATACAGCAATAAGAGATGGCTAGTAATAATCATTGCTTGGCTATACATCTCACATTCGACACCATGCAAACATAGTAAGGGTGTGGATACGAGTAGGATAGTAACAGTACTCATCTGTCCCTGCTTGTGTCATGACAGATACTGTTGTGTGGTCACACAACCAACACAAAAGTCCATTAAGTTGTGGCCCATATGTGTAAATCCCCCTTATAATATCTAAAACAAACAGTGCCACACAAATATCAGTGCAGTATTACACCTCTATCAACGTGAAATTCCCAGAAGAGTGGTATACCTATTTAACAAAGAGCATTCTACCCATACTGTACACTAGTTCCTTTGTAAGTGTAACCCATCTGCAGATCAACGACATGTCAGCAGTACAGTTCCATGCAAGGCTTACTGCTGTAACCACCATTCCCCCTAAGTACGTGGACAAACATGCATCTTGTTAGAAACACAGTGGTTACATACCTGATGGAATACAATACTCCTATGTTGAATAGTACAGATATGTAAATGTTGTGCCAATGAGTTGACCATGAAAATTAACGCTCAATCACAATGTTTTCCCTAGCTAGCTGTTTGCCTTTTTGAAATCTATGCTTATGAACTGCTAATTGCAGCCAGCACAGCTGATTTGCAATATAATCAGCCAATCTCATGCAACCACTGAAGAAAATATAAGGCCTCGATGTACATTACAACCTCTTTCTCTATGTTGGGCTGGAAAATAGTTGGGGACAGATACTACATCATGTTGGAGAGAATGTCTGTAGCAGCTACTATTTACATACAAATGTGTGTGCTGCAGGCTGAAGCTGAAGGTGATGCTGCAGACAATAAGCATAAGCAAAAAGGGAGAATACTTTGCAGGACAATAAGCTGTAAGAGTAAGTGTGTGACCTCTGGCAGCCTTGTTTTATAGGCAGAGCCGGACTGAGAATACCAACTCCACCGGGAAGTAAGGTATGTGTGTCAGGTAAGTCTGTCAGCCAACAGTATCAGTAAGACAATGCAAGCCAAAAGGCTTGGTGTGTCCTACAGAATAGTTAGGTGCACATTAACCATGATGTCAGGCAGTTCAACAACTGCCAATTCACATGTTATGTCATGGTCCCCTGTTGAGTGTGTGTGCTGGCAATCTTTGCATCTAGCTCAACCTCCATATATGTATGTTACTTGTGCATCTGTAGTTGTCTGTGATATCACCAGCAAAACATTTTCAGTTGCAGTGTGATATTACTGGGGCACAATTTCAGCACACACTTCAACATCCAGTGGGAATGCAGCCTACTGCATTACCTGTTGCACTAGGAGTAGGATGAGGGTGGTCCCATCTGTATGCCTTTGCCCTCTGTAATATAGATGCAGATATTCCAACTGTATTGCTTTGGGTGGATAAATAGGTGATGAGACAAGCATACATATCGCACTTTATAATGTTGATGGCCGCACACATGTATTTTCATTGGTAGATGCAGCTGTACTTGAACTCAGAACCATGAGTACAAAAAAGTTATGGTTTCAATGCATTTTACCAACTGAGCTACAGAGTCACTGCTATAGGAGGTGAATTCCTACATGTTGCACTTATCATTCTACAGTTATCTGCTGTTAAATACTGTACTTACATCTATTAGTATGTGTATGGCTTTAGAGTGCTTTATTTGTATAACAGAGTCTCAGTTAAAATCCTGTTTCCATTAGTGTTTTATCAACTGTGTTCTTACATGTTGTAGACCTAACTGCAGGGATACCTCAATTACATCTAAGCTTATTTGTGTGCCTCTATAGTGATGTATTTCTGTACTAGAATGCTAATTACAGTACTACTTTGTATGAATCTTGTAGCTGATTTGCTTGGTGTGCCATGATGCACAGCACCATTTAAACATGGTTTGAAATAGGGTGCAGGTGTACTTTTTGAATGTGATTAATATTGTTCCAAAACCATATATCAGTATAGCTCTACTTAGTACAGCTAAATGATGTGGTGTGTCATGCCACGTCATGCAAAAAACCTTTAAAGAAAAGAAAAATGGGGAGATAGGACAGTGGTGAAAAGGGGTACAAGCAGGGGGAAAAACATAGTAAAAGACAGGTAGGGATGTGCAGGACGGGTGTAAGAAAGAACCATAGCTATCCATTTCTTCATCAGCAACAACTATGCATTTTAACAGATCTTTTATCTGAATTTGGACTGTCACCCCCAGAAAAGGATGATGACAACCTAACTGCATTGTCAAGTCAATTGTACCAAATTAAGTGTATTCAGTGGACATGTTTGTGAAATGAAGATCTATGTATGGGATGATATTTTTTGGAGGGATAGGTCCCCATTTTTTAAGGTGAGATTGGAATGCTGGGGAAGGGACATAAGTACTTGTAGGGGAGGTAAGTTGAGAAGGTGAGAAACCTTTTGCAGACAGACAAGACAGCAGACAGGGTTGGTGTGTGCATAAGATGGGGGTGAACACCTTGGATGGGAAGGGTGTTGAGGAATCTCAGTCCCAGGAGCATCCATACTGTAGCAGTGTGATGCAAGTCCTCACTCATGGGACTGTCAGCATTGCTCCTTCACTGTCCCTGAGGTGGCAGTGGTGGAGGCTGGCATCCAGGACAAGTCTGCCCTACCAGGAGGTGAGCATGCTCTCCATCTAGCACAGGTGAGCTCCGACAGTTTGATGGAGCTCCCAGTGTACCATACCTGGTAGTTCATCATGGGTGACAAAATCACCCGCTCCATGCCACTCCCAGAGGGGGGTCCAGCACCAGCCTGTGGGGCAGAACTACCTGATGTCATAGGTAGTGCAGGGGCAGCAGAGGAGGCACCACCAGGCTGTGACCCAGACATGCTGGGCCCTGGTGCCACAACCGGGGGGAGCCAAGGTAGGTAGATTGCCTGGAACTGGCCTACCTTTTCATGCTGGAGTAAATTAAACATAAACATAAGGTAAGATAAGTAATCACCAAACACATGCTAGTATGAACATAATGGAAGATAATATTGATTAATCATAATGCATATTAAGGTATATTATATGGAACACAACAATAAATAACAGAACGGTAAGTATGATAATAGCAAACCAGTATGAAATAACCCATAAGGGCCAACATAACAGTTAGTTTAAAATAATATATTAATAGTAAATCATAATAATAAATAACATTAATAAATTAAAGAAGATAAGGGGTGGGGAGGGAGAGAAAAGCATACTATTAGTGACCTCACAGATGGTATTACTACACAGACTACTAATACATACTTCTACATGTGTGCAGTATCAGTTGTGAGTACAGTGACTCCAATTTTTATATAGATGATGTTTCACATACATACCTTTCAACCTGTTAGCATGGGACAGTATGGGCCAAGCACTAACAAATGCAGGTACACAACTATAGGGAGCTGTTTCCCATGCTGTGCTCATATATTACTGCCAAGGTGTTCTGTATACAGATTTGCAAATAAATTGCCTTCCAAGTAATCATTTATCTGCTAATCAAGGACCAGACAGATGAGGCAGTAGTCATTACATTCAGAAACATCATGACAGTTGAGAGGTATGTTCATGTACATTAAGTAGACTAGACAGCCGGTTATGTCTTAATTGGCTGGCATGGAATTAGAACCCACAAGCTGTGACTCCAGGGGACATGTGCACTTAATTTAACAGTTTACTGGAGCCAGATTAGAACACACATGCAGTGAATATAGCCCTACTGCACAATTATTTGGACACATTAGTTATCAAGATACAGTCCTGATTTAAAATTCATTGTTATTGTTCCTTATAATCTGTATACCTTGCTCCTGGAATGGGAGGAATAGAGAGTGTTATTTGACTCAAACTGGCCAGAAGACAGACTTGAACCTTACTGTGGGTATTGCACTACATTTATCAGACAATTATTTCTGCATTCTTTATTCATTTTCTTGCTACAGTTGACTGGTGTCAAATTTTAACACACATGCAGTAAATACAGCCCTACTACAGTTATTTGCATACATTACTCATCAAAGCACAATCCTGCTTTAAACTTTATTGTTATTGTTCCTTAGAATATGTCACTTATACACATGGCTATCTACCCAGAACATATGATACCTTACCCATATACCTTATTCCTGGAGTGGGAGGGATAGAGAGCATTATTTGACTCAAACTGGCCAGAAGACAGACTTTAACCCTACTGTAGGTATTGTACTACATTTATCAGACAGTTTTCCCTACTTATGACACTCACTCTTCATCTTAGCCAGGCACCCTGCATTGGACTGGGCAGTGCAAGCTTATTCATCTGCAGCAGTTGAAAGAGAAACAAGCCATTATGCATACCAGTTTTGCAGTGATTCAGCTTGTATATTAGTAAAGTAGTAGCAAACATGCTTACATATCTGTGGGGTCTGCTCAACCCGAGCTTCTTGGACCCAGCTGTCCAAGGTCTCCCTTTTCCTTCGCTTCAGGTCATCATAGTGGTGATGACACTGCTCACCAGTCCGGGGAATGCCAGTAGCACTGGTAAGATCCCTAGCCAACCAATCCCAGGCTTCAACTTTACATTCTGAGCCCTGATAATTACCCTGCAACAGCTGGGGTTCATAGTTTCTCACCAGGAGTCCAACAAACACACTGGACTCCTGCACACCTCACCTCTCCACCCAAAAGTATGCTCCCTCTTCAACACCAGGCATATTAACAGGCTAGTGTGGACTCCAATGAATGGTATAAAATTCCTGCCTATTGGCCTTAATATAGGCTGCATTCCCACTCTTACACATTATACTGTAACTTTCAAAAAAGCGCCGCATTACTTAGTATTGTACAAACCATTTTTGTGAAGCTGAGCATTGTGCAAACTCAAACAACCGTGTTTCAGTGGAGTGTAGCAACACGCAGATAAGAATAGCCATTGGCCATGTTTAAGCAGTACTTAGCATTGCACAACTTTTCTAAATATGACAATTTTGTTTTTGTATTAAACCACCCTTTAGGTCACAGCACACATTTTCACAGCAATAAATGTAAAAAGGCATGACTGCTCAAGACTTGAGTCCAGGACCTACTATACTGGAGGCTGTGACTCAACCTATTTAGCCACTTGAAGAGTGAGCAACCCCCTATACCTTCACATATACTACTAAGATGCCTGTCGGCATTGCTAAGCACCATGCTGTGCTGCACAAACGAGCATTTAAAAAAGTGAGAAGAGAGAAAAGAAATAATTAATTACACCTGGTTTCTATTTTTAGATGTCTGGCAGGTATCAACTGTGTATGTGCAAGCACAGCTCAGCATCGCTAAGAATGGCACTATGCCACACAAACACTTAACATTAAAAAAAGACAAAAAAAATTCAAACATATTTATACAAAAGCAGAGTACATTAACGGATTCTTATCATGTGCATACTATCTGTCCAGGATTTTCCTGGGCAGACCACATGTACAGGCCAGCCTCCACACTACTGCTTGCATGGATTCAATATCCGTGTTACTGTGATCTCCCTCAGCAGTGTGCCATGATTAATGTGCATGGTGCTGCTGAGGGGGAACTGTGGTGATGTACATGGGTACATCCCTTGTAGGCTCTACATGGACCCTAAATGGATTTTTCTGAATCATGCTGAATTGCTGTAATACCATGGAATAAAGTGTCATTGGTTGAAGGAACAAACATTAATTTACTACATTTTAAGTGTGAATTAATTGTTTTGGAAATAAGGTAAACCATCCAATTTCCATGCAATCCAGACTCCTTAAAAATCTATTTTAAAGTTATGAATATGGTAAATCAACACACTGTAACAATAAGGCCAAGTTCAGCATTGAGATGCAGTAAAATCCATTAGGGCAAATTTGTATTTTTTGGATAATTTTATATCTTTCTGTCTCACTATAATTCCATGAAAACTGCATTAAGAACCCTCACAGGGGGAATTGTAATATAGAATTTTATAAATAAGTTGCAAATGTAAATCTTTACATACCAAACACTGTCACACTCTGACATTTTGCACTGCACTCCATTTCCATTATGGTTGTATGACATCTGCTTAAGTTGGGTTACTGTGAACTGGTACATAATATATTTTTACTGGTTTTTACTATATGAGAAGTAATAACCCTACATACTTCATCAGAAAAGGGATTTGTTTAATTTGTAAACATGCCTTACTCAAATTGCATGGTCTGAAGCAACTGAGATGCTGGGATCGAATACAGTTCTGAGCTGATAAAAATAAATATAAAGAACGCACTCCAACATGGAAACTGGACTCAAAAAGTTTTACAATAAATCTTTTTGAGTCCAATTTCCACATTGGAGTGCATTCTTTATATTTATTTTTATTAGTTCTTAACAGTTCTGAGCTGCATTTAAATCCCCTAATACAGTTGCAGTATTAATTACAGTATATAACTGACTGCCCGTTTATAACTTCCTGACAATTTTGCTAAGAACTTTGAATGGGGATTTGGTTTATGACCATATATATATATATATATATATATAGAGAGAGAGAGAGAGAGAGAGAGAGAAAGAGAGACAGACAGACAGACAAAGAGAGGTATATAATGCAGGAGTCTATTAGGCCCTTCACTGTCATCGTCTAACATTTTGCATTGTACTCATTTTCTAATGAGATGCTAAATTACTTATTTTCTAGATGTAGAATGCAGCACTGATCTGGAATATATCTTTACTTAGTTGCCATTGCCTGAGAAGTAAAAAAAATCCTGTTTCTTTCATCAAAGAAATTTTTTTTTTTTCATTTGCAACATGCATGGATAAAGCACCATAGTCTGAAGCAGCCAAAGTGGTGGGGTCAAGTTCAGCAATGAGCTGCCTTAAAATCTATGAGGCTAGAATAGTGCCTTAGGTGCATTTTGTACTTACATTTCCCAGTGTTATTGCCTGCAGTGTTTGTAATGAAGTCTTAAACTTGGCTTAACATATGACATTTTATATGTAGGTACCAAATGGAGGAGTTTATACTCCTTAGCTATGACAATTTGACATTTTGCTTTATACTTATTTTCCATTGTGAAGTATGTGACTCACACTGGGCTATACAACACTGATCCAGACTATATTGTTGCTGGGTACTTATGTCAGAAATATAAATGCAATATTTTCCAAAAGAAAATGGATTTTTCAGTTGCATTATGGTATAGTTCAAACTCCATAGTTTGAAGTAACAAAAGTGTTAGAGTACAATTTGGTATACTAGTGCACTTAAAAAGAAAGACTAGAATCTGGCAAGACTGCACTAGACAACACTTGGCCATAATATGGCTGTAATAAATTATCATTACATCAGAAGTGACAATCATGCATACTTCTGTTAAATGGAACATTTTTTTTTGGTCACTGGAATTACGTTTGCCCCCAAAATGTAGACTCATGTGCAGTAAAAAATATTACATAAAGATACAAGTATGCATGTGACTTTATACTTAGAATTATCAATTAATGCACTTTAATAGATACATTCATGGTGTATTATTCAAGGAAAGCTGTCAGAATATTTCTAACAGCTTCAGAGCTATAGTCCTGTATTACTAGATACCACAAGTAGTCTTGCATAACTACTTGAGCACTCTGTTTTGTCACTCATTTTACAACAAAAATGTATCTCACATTTTTTGGTCTAACCAGTTTAATGTATGCCTGAATCATATCAGTATCTGTTTTTATGAAAAAGCACCAATATAATAGTATTTTCTAATAAAATTATATTTTCTGCTATTTAGATGTTACAGCAAAATGTAAATATTTAACTTATTCTGACAGACAGACAAGCACATACTTGAGATTTTCTTGTAAGACTTTTCTAGTTGCTATTAGGTCAAGCACCATGCAGCATAAGCCTGACCATCTAAGGGTCTTATCCTGAAATGTTTTTAATTTTGTTATTTAATGTATGTTTCCTGGGAAATTCCAACTTGGAATGAGACAATTTTCAGTGGAGGCCTGAGGAGAAAAGCTCCAGATACATGTCTTTGTAATGGGAGGAAACTGGCACATCTAGTGGAAACCCACACAAATCAAAGGAGGACGTGCAGACTTTGCACAGAAGGTACCCCAGCTGAAAATCAAAATGGAGAATCTCTTGCCTTGAGGTGACAATGCAAACCACTGCAACACTGCACCTTTTAAAAGAAAATGTTGCAGTAGTAGAGAGATGCTGTTTGTGGGTGGGAGCAACCACGGGCCAGAATGGCCTTTTAAATTGACAAACTGCAACATTTGCAACAGAAGTACAATTTTCAGTTATTTTCAAAGTAACATATATAAAAAACTGCCAAAATATAAATATGTTATGCTGTCATGTCTTCAAGTATAAAAAGAACATGTATTGCTGTACAAATGTGAAGTTTTTTTCCCTTTACTTGCTGATGCAAAAAATGACAATAAAATGCCATTAAAATGTTCTTCCATTTAAATTCAAGATTCGTCTGCTGTTTCACGTTTGGGTAGTAGCTCAATCTGAGGATGTGTCGGTGGTAATTTTACTAGTAACATTCAGTGAAAATGTTGAGGTGTTTTGAAAAAATGATATACAGGGAGCAAAAATGCCCCCAAAAAGTAAGGACTTTGAAAACAGTCATCTGAAGAATGGTCAGTAGTAAATGGGTTAAGTTGCCACATTGCTGTACCATAAATAACATTGTCTGCCATTTGGCACAGAGAGTTAAGTCTATGAACTGTAGTTGTAGGTACACAGTGTGATTCCCTCAGCCTTTATTTGGACATAAGATCCAATGGGTATAAATCCATGTGGGTTCAAATCCCACTCCTGATATGGTTTAATAGGACCTGTTGGAGAGACAGGTATGTATCTCAGAGACTACCCTTCTATGTAACAGGCACCCATCTATGTGAATCAGAGTTCTTCCCTAACCCAGTTCAGGTGTGATTTAGACCAGTGGATGGGGAATTGAAAATGTACCTCTAGTCTGGCACTTATGTCTCTATTAGAAAGAGACAGCTTGTAAATGCTTGACCACCCATGCACAAGCCTTATGTAGGCCAACTGCAACTGTATTTTTCTTAATGTATTTTTGTACTACAATGTTCTACATGTACTTTACTTGGATATTTTGTTGTTTCAACTTTGTTATCTTTTGTATTCTCTATTTATCCTTGCTGGAGCTTTTCTCCCCAGGTCTCCACTGAAAATGACCTACATGACCCAGTTGGACACTACCTAGTCAGTAAATGTAAATAAAGAAAGAAAGAAAGAAAGAAATATACCCCTTACAATAACTCTAGGGTATCAAAACTTGTCAGATACATTTCAGAAGCATGACCAGGCTTAAAAAGGCTCCTGAAGTCATTAGCCTAGTAATCACCTATGAACATAGCACATACTTGTGAATCATTTAAACAAGATGAGTGTAGCCAAAATATTGAGCAATGTACTGGCTAACTGGCAACCCTAGGTGCTATAATCATGACCATGCAACACACTTACATGCAATAAATAATGAAAGGTATGCTATGTGCATGCCATGACACTATTATCATGCCCTGTACATAATGGTTTTCAAACACATATCTGATTATGTTACAGTTTACAGTGGAACACTTGCAATGAGTTCATTGCAGATGACAGACATTGAACTATATGTTGTTTGTTTACTTTTTTTGCAATGGCGTTATGTCACATCCTGTATAACAGCTTTCTTCCAGTGATACAGTTGCTGCTACTTTGGTTGTTAGCCAGTGGTTGTTTATTTCAGATTAATAGCATAACATCCAACACTATCAGCAAAACAGGCATGTGAGAAATTCCTGATGGTTGCATCCCAAGAAGTAGAGACAGCCATAGAACAGGTCATCATAGCCCTCCATAAGGAGGTTAGGCAGTTTTATAAGCTGGTCCAGTGGCTGGAGAACTGCTTTCAGGGGAATCAACACAAAATTTCCTTGGAGATAGAGTATCAATGTAGGGGCAGCCCATGGATATCTATGTCCTGACTGGTACTCTTGGACATCTACATTACAAGTTAGTGGGTGGTTTCAATGATGGGCTGCAGTGTTCTAGCAATGAGTATAATTGACCAATGTATACATATGTTATGGTCTCATTTATCACTAGGGTCCATGCTACACAGTAGGTCAACACATTACTCTTATTCTACTGTTTCTGGAGACCTGATCAAAACATGGAACCTGACCCTGTTACAGTGATTCTTCTTCATGCAGATAATGTCAAGCTACCCAATACAGTCTGCAGGGTACAGCTTCCAGAGTGGATGACGTTAATAGGCTGTCTGTACAGAGGCTACCCCAATGCCTCTTCAAGTGGGTCCTACTGCTGCTGCCAGAGGTGGTAGAAGACTGGGAGTGACAGCTGAAGCACCTAAATAATTGGAATTTGTTGACATTTTCTAAGCATAATTATTTAAAATACAATTTTTGTACTTGTTGTTATAATGGTGTATTGTTGCTTTTTTTGATGTTTTGTTGTAGACACATTTTTGTATGTGTCTTATAGGTCTCACATGGTATATAGCAAGCCATTCAATTATAAGACCATGATGTATGGCAATACTAACATGTAAATAAACAGTATACAAATAACTACACACAGTGATGTAGGATTTTACAGTGGGGCATGTACAAAATGTAAACTGCCTGACAGTGACAATGGTATATGTAATGTATGTTTTGTTAGAGGGTTCCGTAACAACACAAAGCACGATCAACACATTCAACAAAGTTTTGGGCCAGGATGCTGACAAGTTAGCAGCACTTTTCTCCTGCTCTACTTCTACATATATTTCTAAACAATTCCAAACAACTTGAATTTCAATAAATCTTGCAGTGCTTGATGATTGCATCAAAGAATTTTTTACATATTCCATCATTTTCTTGTCAAATTATTTTGTGGGAAATATTCATCACTGTATCCAGCCTTATAATGAGTATTACAAAGGTAAATTCACAAGATTCTTTATTTAAAAAAGAGAGTCATTCAGTACTAACATTCAAGAGTTATCACTTAAGATGAACAAATCAATGCAACTTTGCAGCTGCAGAAGACCCAGATATCAGGCATAGAAGATTATTTAAATGACATAGAAGGAAGACTGAATGAGGATGAAAATAATATCAAGTTCCTGTTAAAGCAACTCCTAGCCAAAATTGATGACCTCAAAAACAGATCTCACAGGAATAACATCCATATATTTGGATTACCTGAAAGAACTGAAAGTAATAATGTGATTAATTTTTTTATCTTCCTGGCTCCCTAAAATTTTAGACTTACCAGAAGCACTCTCATTCAGAATAGAGAGAGCATATAGATCCTTAGTTACTCCTGCAACTAAAAACAACACTACTCTGAGGTCCATTTTTGTTATTTTTTTTTCCTCTCAAGATAAAGAAGTTGTTCTTAAGGCTGACTGGCCTAAATCACTACTCAGAATAGATGGATGTAACATTCATTATGACCATTCTGCAGCGGTAATATCCAAGATAAAACACTTTCTTCCTCTCATTAGAGAACTCAAGAAACAGCAAATAATGTGTTTCCTGCCAGATGAAAGATTTTCCTTTCAGAGAAAACTAAACTCTTTGAAGAAATGAACCCTGCACTCTCATATATAAACACTAATAAAATATTAGAACAAAGAGAATATATGGATTAGTCCATTATATCCTTGAAGAGACAAGCAGAGAAAAATGGATGGAAGGCAAATGAAAAGAAGAAGAAATTAAGAGACAACTGACTGGTTTCTTAATTTATATATATAAAGAAAATAGTAAAGTACTAAATATTGCTTTTTTCCTTACATAATTATATCTATTCTTTATCTTCATGTTTATAAACAATACTGGAAAAGATCTCATAGTCATCTATAACATCATCTATAACATAAACAGAAGTTAGAAAATCAGCAAGAAGTCTGCTATTACAAGGTAGCCTAAACTTTTTATGTTATACTTGCCTATTTTTATAAACAACAAATACTTTCTTGACATGTTATAACAAAATATTATTAGGTCTTTTTCAGTCTCAATCCTTATTTAAAAGAATCATATAACTCCTACACCAAAGTTTACACCATAGTGTTGCATTCACAGTCAGTTACCATTAAGCCAATGCACACTTTGTGTCTGTGGGTTTGTTGTAGGTGCAATTAGTTTGATTAAATTAGCTTACACATCTAATTCTCTAAGTTGTCTTATTCCCATAAAGGAGAAATTGTTTACTGAAAGGGGCTTGTGCTTCAAGTGGCATTTCATGTTTTAAAAGCATTGAAAGTGAAAACATGCCTTAGAGGGGATAACTAGACAAACATATTTTATGAAAGTAGATGTGGCCCTGCCTGACTGTAATTCATTGTAACATTTGTGGAGTTGTTTTACCATTACTAATAGTATAACCTGAAAGTTGTTTACCTCATTAGTGCATGGGCTTTGATAACGTGTAGCTGTTGTGCCTTACCAGATGAATTGCTATGTGTTTGTTTTTGGGGAGTGGGATAATTCCATTCTCTGAGGATATATTTCACATTATAGTTCACAAATGAAGGGGCTGTGATGCTTGTAATAGATTTAATATAATCTTTCCTTATAGATTTGTTATATGTGTTCCTTAGTCTTGATAATGACATGAAATGCTGTCAGAGAATTAGAGAAACATGTTGTCTGGTGCAGGATATATTCGTAAAAAGTAGAAGTAACATTTTTTTTTTTTTCTCTCTAGTGCTTGAGCTTTTCTCATCTTACTTAAAACACTTGACGCTTTCTCTGGTAAACAGTTCAAGTTTTATGAAGTTTCCAACCCATGCAGAGAATCAGGGCTGTTAGCTTATAATTTTGATTGGTGGACAGCTTTAGAAGGTTAATTTAAATAATAGGTGTAACCTATGAATAATGGATTACCCCAAATGTCACTATGTTCTCAATTGAATAAAGTCAATGAAACTGTAAGATTGTGAATGGGGAATACAATAAGACACTTAAACTGATTTCTGGCTAACTTAAATTAAAATCTAAGTTATATTGTACTGTTAAGACATTGTAGCTTAATAATATAATTCACTATGCTGTAGTAGATTAAAAAAAGTTTATTTTTTCTCTTTCTAGGTGATTAGTTTTGATGCCTTTTTTGAATGAAAAATAAACATATGGACATACTATTTCTGCTATATAAAGTAGTATAGTTTGTTATATAAGACAAACAATAAGAAAGCTATGCAAAGCATGTAAATTAAAGATTTAGTGAATATTATATTTACATTGAGATTGTCAGAAGTGCTGCTCTTTATCATTTAATAAGGAAAACAAAATAATGCTGCATGTACTGTGATATATTCTTGAGTACATTTCTTGAAGACTATATTTGAATGTACTTATTAAGATGTTTCATAGGAGCATTACATTAATAGTAATGCAGACATACCCCTGGAATCTCAAAAGCTTGCAGAGGGTGCATGATTAGTGTAAGAGGAAATTTTGCCAATATGGCGGCCGAGCGATCCACATACGTGCACGTTTGACATGTGCGAGCGCTGCAGCACTAATGCTGCACGTTCCCAGCCCCCATATGCAAATCGCCCTATTTTCAGGTGAAAACCATGCAAATGAGGTAAATATGCCATCCAGGAAGCAGGAATCAGGGTGTGCAGGACTAGCGTAATATGCAGAAATGTACTCGGTTAGTAACCGAGTACGGTCCTGCAAACTCCAAAATGGAGCTATGACAGCTCCAAATAAAGGCTGCATATCATTGAGGAAGCATGCCACTGGCCAAGTAGAAGGCCACTGGCATTGCAAACAATGCCAAATGTACAAAATACAACTTTTATGATATGTCCGCTGATCACAGCCGTTGAAGCATAGGGCAACGGCGCACAAATGGGACTGGTGGAGAAATAAGAAAATAAACCTAAACAAAGCAGTCTAACTAAAAGCAGTATTCCGCCATGCAAGTTAATGGCAGGCAAAAGACAACCTGGCCAATGAGTAGTGGTTGCTAAGGGGGGAGGCACAGTGTAACACATATAACTATGCATTAGTAGGCAATTCTATGCAAATGAGGGGAAGGATAGTGAATCCCGGTTTTCCCCAGCATGTGAGGCAGGTCCCAACAGTGTATGAGTATGAATAGCTGAGTGCAAGACTAGGTGGTAGGTGACATCATGTGTGGGAGTATCAGGCATACTGTCAGTGGATTGAAGCCCTGTGGCTCGGCGTTACATCCAGCTTAGCACAGCAAAGCCAGGGGGGGCTATCTAAACCTGCCCAGCATGTATGACAAAGTGTAAGCGGGTGTGCCTGCCACGCAATGGGATCTACAGGAAGATAAAGGAAGTGAACCCAGGAAATAGCAGCAGTGTGCACATTGGAGTACACCGATTGTGTGGCGCATCCCCGGGATGAATCAGAAGGGCAATGGGAAGGGAAAGCAGCAGTAGGAAGTTAATCAAGGAGTACTAGGTCCACTGCCAGGTGAAACGTATCAGAACCAGTCAATTACACAGGTAGCAGGCCAGCCCAGGCCAGAACGCCACTATAAACTATGCAAACACCTACCCCTCTGGTTTTTCCCACACCCTACACCACCGGTGTAAACAAGTGGGGAAATTTTAACACTCACAACAGCAAAATGTTAGGGGCTGCAATACCTATCATACAACTTGTGGAAGAGGCTGAGGGTGGTGAGCATGGGAATGCTGCCGAGCAACCCACAGTGAGGAGATGGAGAAGAGTGTACAGACCCAGGGTAACCTACCAAGGGCTACATGAGCTGGAGATAGTGGAGCACTATAGGGTGGACAGAGACCTCCTACAGCAGATTGTTGAGCTGTGCCGGCCATGCCTGACACACAGAACTAACAGAGGGGAACCCATCCCAGTGGAAATGAAGGTATGTGTAGGCCTAAGAATACTAGCTACAGGTACCTTCCAAAGGCCAACTGGGGATATGATGGGGATCTCACAGGCATCAGCATCCAAGGTACTCCACCAGTTCCTGGATGCAATGGCAGCACATGTCGGTAAGCATGTATATTTCCCCCTCACCCGTGAGGCGTTGGCCAGCAGTATGCGTCTCTTCCAGCAAATAGCAGAATACCCTGAGGTAGTGGGTGCAATAGATTGCACACACATATGCATCAGAGCACCACCCGGTGAGCAGGGTAGGGTCTACATCAACCGCAAGGGCTTCCCCTCCATCAACTGCCAGGTTGTGTGTGATGCCCAGGGCATAATACTTAACATGTGTGCTGGCTGCCCTGGAAGTTATCACGATTCCCACATCTGGCATGTGACGCAGCTTTACCAGAAATTTGCCAATGGGGACATCCCACATGGTCACCTAGTGGGGGATGCTGGATACGTACTGGAGCCGTGACTGATGACACCCATCAGAAATGCACACACACCCGAACAAGAACTCCATAATGAGGCACACGCACAAACAAGAATTATAATAGAGCATGTGTTTGGGATGCTCAAGTCATGGTTCCAGTGCCTGGACACATCCAGTGGACCCTGCAGTACTCACCAACTACATGTAACCAAATTGTCCTTGCATGTGCCATGGAACTTATAAACAATGACATTGGTAACCTCCAAACTCTGGACCCTACCCAGTTTGGGTTTGTAAAAGGCAGATCATGTCTCCTAAACCTGAAAGACTTCTTTGAAGTGGCCACCAAAGCCATAGATGAGGGTAAGGTGGTTCATACAGCCTATCTAGATCTCACCAAGGCCTTCAACACCATCCCACACTCTGGAATTATAGATAAACTCACTAAAGTAGGTATAAATCCCTATGTCACAAGATGGGTTGCCAACTGGTTCCCTGACAGAACCCACACTGTGAAAGTAGCAGACTCTAAATCTAACTACAGACCAATGACAAGTGCAGTACCACAGGGTTCAGTCCTAGGTCCTCTCCTGTTTGGTATCTACTTCTCTGAAGTACAGGCTAATACAGAAGGCCTTTGGCTAACAAAGTTCGCAGATGACTGCAAACTAGGAGCCATAATCAAAACTCCTAACGATGTGGACATCCTACAAAAGGGCCTCACTCAGACAGATGCCTAGTGTCAAAGCCATGGCTTCAAGCTCAATGCCAAAAAGTGCATTGTCATCCCTTTTGGTAAAAACTCTATACCCATGAACTACCACATAGGCGGTAGTCTACTTAACACCGAAAGTGTGATAAGAGACCTTGGGACACAGGTGGACAGTAGTCTCTCCTTTGATAATCACATCACCATAGTAGTCAGGAAATCCTTCTACATGGCACACCTCATCACAAAAGGTTTCTCATCTAGGAAAAAAGAGGTCATTGTTCCCCTCTACTCATCACTCATTAGACCCATTATAGAGTACAACACCCCTTTTGGTATGTACCTCACAAGACATCTACAACAACTGGAAAGGCCACAGAAATACCTCACAAAGAGGATTACTGGCCTCAAACAGATGCCCTATGCAGACCGTCTCAAAAAACTCCAGCTTTACTCTGTCGTATATCAACTACTTAGAAGCAATCTCTGCCTATCATACAAAGCTATGTCAAACCCAGAGCTGTTGCACATGCTCCACTTAAACAAATCCCAATCCCTCCGAGCTACATGCTCTAGGGACCTAAACTTTGTCACCACAATAAACAGAACATGCTGGAGGGATAGATTCCTATCCCAGAGAATTCCCATACTCTGCAACAAACTACCTATCTATATCAAACAAAGCTCCTCATTAGCACTCTTCAAGAAAAATCTTGATGATTGGATGGGGGATACCATAAAATACACCTCTGGGATGATCATAGCCTAGTAATGTCCGTAGCACATCCTGTAACAGCATATGGCCATAGTGTGATTAAGGATTTAGTTGAGAGTTCTAGCTGCCAACTGTGTGTGCATGCGTGCATGTCTGACTGTGTAGAGAGCAATGCTTTTAGGGTACTCACACCCCTTACATTTCACATACCCAACTTTGGCAAGGCTGACGATGTCACACACCTAGAAATACACCTTGTAGACCAGTAACCACCGTAGCACTTCCTGTAACTGCATATTGCTGTATTGTGAATTAGAAGCATGGTTGGGTTCCATCCCCACACATGGCAGTTCCAGATTTATTGTGTGTGCCACTGTCTGTGTAGGGAGCAATGCATTTGTAGGCTAATCACTCACAGCCAATTCAAATGCCCTACTTTGACAATCCTGCTGATGTCAGTCAGTGTGAAATACACTTTTGGGCAAAGGCTACTCCAGTAATATCAGTGGCACATACTATAACTGCGTAGTGCTGTAGTGTAATACACTAGTTAGGTAGGGGGTTCTACTCCCAAACATGGCAGGTGTGTGTGTGTTTATATCCTGTGTAGAGTTGGTTGTGACTGTGTGGCCCATGTGGTGTGGGTTTTGCATATTTCTTATATGGTGGCCATACTATATATAACAATGTCCACTGTACAGGGATAACACATGTGATATGGCTGAAAGGCCGGGGTGCAGAGCCATTCCCAGACATGTGACATCAAGGCCAGGCAATCACAGTTAGCAACCCCAATATTACCCAGAGCACACTCTCACCCCATGTGTCATACACACACACACACATGCCTAGGTAACAGCCAATATGTGGGTAGTACACTGCATATTGGCCACTGGTAGTAACTATGGAGTGACAGGGGTAGGCCACAGAGGGCATGACACCCAGTCCATCTGTCCAATATGCACATACGTGCAGACAGTGTACCTTCCCCATGTTCCCCTAATGGACAACTGCACCACCTGTGGTGCCATCACATGTGACCCACAATGAACATACCAACCATGTATGACAACATGCCCATATGGGTAGATGCCACTGACACCAAGGAATGCTGATAGCATGCACTCCTTGTTGGTGCAGGGTAAAGCTGCTGGCTATTACCAGCTCCCAGCACAGGTGGGCAGGATTGGCACATCTGATGATAATCTGTGTTCACAACATGGGCCGGACACCCCAGGTACAGTTTCACATGTCACTGTACATGCATGTGGGAGGTGTGCACATCCCAGATGCTGTCCATGTCATGGATGAAGGAACACAGACATAGCAAGTGATGCACAGCATTGCCCACACACAGTAGTCACCCAGGTGACCGGATGGGGGATACAATACCCACCTGTGTGGGCAAATGCAGACACTACATCCCTGAGCCACAATACAGGCCATTGTCATGTGGCCTGATGCTAAGGTACACCCATCACCTAGCCTTGGACAGCCATCTGGCGTAGTCGAACACCACACACCTGTGCAGACATGCACCCATGCATGTCAGTAGTGGCACCCTGTGTGTTTGTGTGTGTGTTGCATGCTGCAGATGTTCACATCCACACTCCCTACAACCCCCATGAGAATACTGCAGCATGCTGTCTGATGTCAGACACCTTCCCATACCCTTCGCCTGTACCACCCCGTATGACCTGCATGGTGCATGGGATACCTGCACAGTGATGTGATGTGGCAATCCCACAACCGATGAGTTGTACACCTGGGCTTGACACGTGTGTCAATGTGTGTGTGTCCTTGTGAGAGTGTGACTGTGTTGACACTGACACCTGTTCATGCTGACAGGCACATGTATGCCACCTACCATACAGCTACTGTATCCCTGTTGCAGATGTCACTCACCATCACATATATGTTCTGAGTGCTCGACAACAGGTAACCCATGTGGTGCATCCAATAATTTCAGTGAACTGTGCGAGCACTACATAGTTGTCAGGGTTTTGATACCATGTGCTGCTAGAAGTGTGACTCAAACATGCTTCAGTTTTATCCTCCCACCCCTCCCTGACACATATTTGCCTCAGTCTGCATCCCCACCCCCTCACAGGTGGACGTGGAGCCCTGCACCTGCTTTGCTTAGGCAGCAGCATGTGTAATGTAAGTAATGCTCATGATCAGTTGATGTCCTCTGCATGAATTGCAGCCCTCCCTTAGCTGATGGCATGTGAAACAGCTGTGGTAACATTCCCATAGACAATTGCATGGAAACACACTCCAATACCTAGGCACATCATGGTGGTGTTTGCCCTTTTCACTCACTGTGAGCAGGAACTAGATCTATCGTGTGCCAAACAGCATCTCAGATGGATTGCGGTGTACCTCTAACAACATACACTGTGGAAACAGTGCAACAAACAGGAGGTGGATGCGCCTGACCTGACTACAGACTGTAAGTTCCACTATACTGCATTTGGAGTAATATTGCTTTCACAGTGTTTGTGTGGATATGGCTGTTGTACATGTCTCAATACTTGCCATGTCAGTTCCATGTTGATGGGGAATCTCTATCTGCAGGGTCATCTGCAGCCTGGGCAGTGTTGTGTCTGTGGTTGCATGTGTCACCCACGGAGCATCTAGTTGTCAATTGCTGAAGGTAGTGTAAGGACTGCAGTCAGTAGATGGAGAAAGCTGTGGTAGTCACAGATGTCATATCCCTCAAAGGACATATGCTGCAACAACCCTGTAACAACAGCAAATGTATGTGGTTATCACAGCAACATGTCAATATTGGCCCTGTGTATGTGCTCCCAGCCACACCTCTGACAACCTTTGTACATATGTTGTGCATGAAGTGGTGCATATGTGCTGTACACCATACTTTGTGGCATCATATCTGAGAACAAGCCACTGATATATCTGACTGCTACACATGTTATGTACAGTAGGGGTTACATTACATGACATTACCTGCACATTCTGTGGATGTTCGTACAGTACTGAGGTCTCTGTACCTATGGTGATTGTCGACAGAGTGTGTGTAGTGTTGATATGTACCTTAGCCTGTGTACAGACTGTGGTAGATGACATTGCTCTAGTTCCCCTACTATCAGATGTTGTATGCTGCCCCACTGTATGGTACTGTAGTGGCGTACATGTTTGTAGGGCCATAAGCACACATGTCCCATACCGCAGATAGCCACCATACCAAACTGTGTAGCAGGCCAGTATATGTAGGGTCAGTCTGTGAGTGTCACATATAAGGATGGTGTTGAACACATAGTCCATATACTGTAATACCATGCTAGCTAACCATATGTGACTGTGGCTGTGTTCACATTGGTTGTGGATATGCACTGTCACACAGGTGTATCTTACCCTGTGCTGTGACATGCCTGTTGAGCCTGCTTTACATGCAGATACATGTGCATTCCCCCTTGGGAGGTGTAGGCCAGTGTTGAGCCAGTCTGCCTGCAGCTTGCATAGTGCATTTTGACATGCCTAGCAGCTGAGTGTACCTACCCAGTGGGATGTCATGTGCAGATACTAGCCAGATGTCCCACTGCTGGATCTCCCCTAACAGTCATGTATGTCAGACAGGGCAGTGGGATGCAGTGCAGATGTATGTCAATACCTATTGTCTAGTATGTGACCATGGCACCCCTGTACCAGCGGTCATACCATTACAGGCCAGGAAGGGGTGTGTGAATGAATGACCTATGGTGGACATCATATACCAGTCGTTATGTGTTATACCCATCTATATGGCCATCCATATCCATATTGTCAGGCATGGTACACATGTGTAGCACTAAGGGCTTATGTGTATACCTCTAGACTGTACAGACTGTGTCAGACACTCCACATATATTGGCCAATATCTCTGCTGCAGTCCACAGCGGCATTACGTGCTAGAAGCAGTACTGTACACTGATGTCCTTTGGATGTCATTCAGTAACCAATGGCACACATGTTATGAGCAGATGTGACCTCCCACATACACCATGTCTGTGAAGACAATCCCAATGACAGTAGCAATAGTCTACTAGTATACCTGCTATAGATATTTGACATCCCCTGCAACTACGACATTGGGAACATACGGGCTGGGGTTGGCCTACATTTCATGTCCAGGACATATGGTGGGAATATATGCACATATACATATCCAGATAGCCAGATATATGTTTACACATGTGTACTACACCCAATTAACACTGTCATGGCAACCACCCACTATAGATTCCCACATCATGTGTGCATGGTCCCATTACATCTCCTGTGTGATGGGTATCCGTCCTGTGTGTGGGCAGCAGTGCTACTGACAGCATGTGGCAATACCCTATACAGGAGAACCGGCACACTCAGGGCAGCCATATATTTGTAGGAGGATCAGAAAGTACAGACAGACTACGAGTGAAGTTGTGTTATGCTTTGTACAGTACTGGTGTTACAGGGTGTGGGTGTAAATACTAGTTTACCATGGAATGCAGTCCATCTGTATAGCACACAACTGTGGGCCTGCCCTCATGCCAGCCAGAGCTGTGCCTATCATGTCTTCTCTGTCCATCACACAGGTCTTGTGTCAGATAATACACTGGCAGTGTGTGTGTTGCGTGTTACTGGTACATGGCTACATCCATGACCGTCTCTACCAGCAATTCCCTGACTAAGGGTATGTTACAGACTATCATGTAACACCTGCACCTTGTGTAGTGTATGGCAACAGTTGTCCACATATGTGCCTATATTCCAGCCTCTGTCCATCACCTACATACAAGCTTTGCACATATGTCATGATGTGGCATGTGTGAGTATAACACACTGCCATGTCTGCCACCAGTCCACTGCCATTGTAACCCTCACACATATGGTGGAGCTGGGGCCATATATGTGTGGGTGCCACCTACCCAATATATGTGTGCCCTCATGCACTGCAGAGCCCAGTGTATGTAACAGTGGTATATGATCCTGTATTATTGAGTCTAGGGGGAGCACCAGAAATGACCTAGGCTGCTACAAAATGTAGGGATATCAGGGCTGAGCTGCCTTAAGGTATCTGGATGTACAATACCATATACTTCACCTATATACACATTACTGACATGGATCTGGGTACTGCAGGACTGCTGCCTTCTGCCATACAAACTGTTCTGTGTGTTGGTGTGCTCATGATGGTGTCAGTTATGCCATGTTATGTAGCAGTTACAACCCATGCGGTCATAAGACATCTATACCACCTACTGTGTTTGTACAGTGTGTAGATAGAGGATCTTGAACTACACACCTGGAGTACATACTGTTGATTGTTAGGTATCCTGTGGCCCAGTGTGTCTTTCCTATTGTACAATGTGAATGGCTTGGCCTGGACAGCAACAGCTGTGAACCTTTACAGCCTACTGTATGACTGTAACTGGTCCACTGTAGCATCACTCCATTGATATAGTTGTCAGTGTCTAAACAGCTGTATGGCAGGGCATGTAGAACTGTAATAGTACATGATGAAAGATTTCCATGTCTGCAAACCTGTGGGTGTTGTTTTACCTATGACCTCTCTGTGGGTGTATGTTACAGGCAACGATTGTCATTTGTATGGGTGGCACATACAGTGTCCAGTCATTCTGGGGTCAACTGTAGGCATAGTGGCTATTCCATACTGTGTGCACCTACTACATATGTATCATACTGTACATATAACTGCATGTGTATGTGTAGTCACATGTATATGTATATATATATATATATATATATATATATATATATATATATATATATTTATAAATATGTATACCTGCATCTGCATATCTGTGTCTGTGTATCTGAAGCCTGGTAATGTTGATGGCTTCCACATAATACATTCCCCATGGGAGCCAGACTGTACTGCATGATATGTTACCAATAACAGCCTGACATCATACAGGTCGGATGTAGTACAGGTAACATCATGTGCCCATGTTGTCACTGGCCCTGGATATGGGATCTCCAACACTTATTTATTTTATTTATTTATTTATTTATTATTTATTCCTGTTTGATGACCGGGGAGGTCCACTGGGCCTGGGGAGCCCATTTTCAGTGGAGGCCCAGGGAGAAAAGCTCCACAAAACAGAATTTCAAGATTAATTAACAAAGAAATTAAGGATTACAAAACAGGTAGCATTCTAAAATAGAAAACAGAAAAAAAATATTTACAATTCAGTACACTGGGCTAAGTGAGCCTACTTTCAGTAGAGGCTCGGGGAGAAAAAGCTACACAATACAAAGTTTAAGTACATGAATACATTTAGAGGGGGCTCGGGCAATAGAGCTCCGCATTAAAGTTTGATAACATGCTTAATTACAAATGAAGTTCATAGGTTCATAGGTTGATACTAGGCTATCTGCCCTAGGGCATTTACAAGCCTAGCCAGAGTGTGTTTGGCTTTCGCCACCCTTTTTAGATTAGTTGACTGTGCCTCTGTATAGTAGGTCACAGAAGATAGCCCATTTAAGGTTAGTTAACCATGCCTCTGTCTAGCAGTGACACAGAAGAGATCCCTGGGGTAAATTTACGATCTCCCATCCAAACGTCAAGATTCTTCTTGAAGAGGGTCATTGAGGGGCTCTGTCTAACATGGATTGGGATTTTGTTACAGAGTGAGGGGAGCCTCTGGGATATGAATCTGTCCCTCCAGCATGTTCTATTTATTTCTGTGCTTAGGTTTAAGTCACTGGAGAGTGTAGCTCTGATGGATTTGGATTTCTTGAGGTGGAGCATGTCCATTAATTCTGGGTTGGACATGACTTTATATGTCAGGCACAGGTCGCCTCTGAGTAGGCGGTAAGCAACTGAGTAGAGCTGGAGTTTCTTTAGCCTAACTGCGTAGGGCATCTGTTTGAGTCCCTTGATCCTCTTGGTGAGGTACTTTTGGGGTCTTTCCAGTTGCAGCAGGTGTCAGGTAAGGTGCATCCCAAATGGGGCATTGTATTCAATTATGGGCCTGATGAGTGATGAGTAGAGGGGCACAATGACCTCTCTTGATCTAGATGTGAACCCCTTTGTGATAAGGTGGGCTATATAGAATGTCTTTCTAACCACTTTGGCAATGTGATTGTCAAAGGAGAGATTGCAATCTACTTGGGTCCCCAAATCCCTAATTACTTCTTCCGTACTTAATGGAAGACTACCTATGTGGTAATTTGTGGGCACTTTGTTTTTCCCAAAGGGGATGACTATGCACTTTTTGGCATTTAGCTTTAGGCCATGGCTCTGGCACCAGTTATCCATCTCTGTGAGACCTTTTTGGAGGATGCTTGTGTCAGCCGGTGAGTCGATTATGGCCCCCAGTTTGCAGTCATCTGCAAACTTTGTCAGCCATAGTCCTCCTGTGTTAGCCTGTACCTCAGAGAAATATATACTGAACAAGAGAGGTCCCAGGACTGAGCCTTGTGGGATGCCACTTGTAACTGGTTTAGAGTCTGACATGGCACCTGCAATTCTGACCATGTGGGTTCTATCCCTAAGCCAGTTTGCAACCCATCTTGTGACATAGGGGTTGATATTTAAGTTGGTGAGCTTATTTATGATGCCCGAGTGGGGTATTGTGTCGAAGGCTTTTGCAAGGTCAAGGTAGGCTGTGTGGACTACCTTCCCTTCGTCTATGGCCTTGGTGAATGTTTCAAAGAAATTGACCAGGTTTAAGAGGCAAGATCTGCCCTTAACAAAGCCGAATTGGGTAGGATCCAGTGTTTGGAGGTTCCCAATGTCTTTGTTTATGAGTTCCATGATGATACGCTCCATAGCTTTGCAGACCAGGCTAGTTAGGCTTATAGGGCGATAGTTTCCGGGATCTGTTGTGGCACCACCTTTATGGAGTGGGACCACTGTTGCTGTATGCCATTCTTTGGGTACATATCCTGTTGTAAGGCTGAGACTGAATAGTGATTTTAAGAGAGGGTTCAGTTCTTCTTGGAGCTCATGTAAAACACAGCCCGGGACACCGTCCGGTCCCATTGATGCTGTGTTTTTTTGCTTTTAGAGGGCAGCTCTCACCTGTGCATCTGTGATGTCAGGGAAGCACACTCTGTTGGGATAGTCTTTTGCTCATTTGGGGGGGAAGGGGGGGTTTGCACTGAACCTGTCTGCCAGGATGTTGGCAATGTCTGTGGGTTCAGTGTATTGTTTGTCATTTTGCACTAACTCAGAGCATATCTGGGAGTTTCCACCCAAGTTTCTGACATAACTAATGAAGGCCTTGTGATTATCTTTAGCGTCTTGTGAAATTTTTCTTTCAAAGCTAGCCTTAGATGATTTTATGAGGGATCTTAGTTTCTTGCTAGTACTGATCAGTGTTGCCTTCCCTTTCAGGGATTTTGCTCTATCATGTAGTAGCTTCCTCCTTCTGTTGTACAGCTTATTTATGGCTGGGGTCCACCAGACAGGTCTCCTGCCCTTGGAGAAGTGTGTCTTGGTTTTATTTGGGATAGCACGATCCATGCATTCCTGTAGGTATCCATAGAATGCATTTGTAAAGGATTCTGCGGTTTGGGCCATATTTTCCACTGGCCCTGGGGCTTTGAAGGATTCCACCTCGGTTATGAGAAGTGGGAAGTTTGATTTTGAGAAGTTTTTGACAGTCTTTTCCTTTGCTGGGGGTGGGGATGGGATATGGATGTCCATAGTGATTAATTTATGGTCAGATCTTACCAATGAGGGGTATACCTCTGGTATGGAACATAGAGTCCCCATGTTGGTGATGATCAGGTCCAATATGTTTTCCCCTCTTGTGGGAGTGGTGACCAGTTGTTCCATAGCATTTGAGTTTATAAATTCTAGGAACCATTGGGCTAGGGTGTTGGGGCTTGAGTAGTGCTCCCAGTCTATGTTTGGGCAGTTAAAGTCACCCAATATAATGGTGTTTGGAAAGACCTTCATATTCTCCAGTGTCTTCAGGAAAGCCGAGTTGGGTTCCTGAGTTTGGGAGGGTGGTCTGTAGCAGGCAACAAACTGGAAGGCAGTTTTGCCCACTGTTAGTTGCACATGGATGGTCTCAGATACTTTGTGCAGTGCCACTAGCCTGGATGTATGGGTATCTTTGATGAATATGGATACTCCCCCTCCTCTTGTGGTTCGGTCCGAGTTTTGGGGCCAAAAAGCATGGTATGAGGTATAGCCTGGCAGTGCTGGGGTGCTCTCGGGAGCCTTGAACCAGGTTTCTGTTACTGCACAGATATCAATATTCTCCATACTGAGGAGAGCCTCAAGTGCGTGCATCTTGAGGTTTAGACTTCTGGCATTGAGCAGCATTACCCTTAGTTTCCTTTTCCTTGTGTTGTCTAAGGAGGTGGGTTTGTCTTTTGAGCCTTGCCTAAAAAAGGCACTATGGGGGTGGCAAGAGCCTTGGCCAGTATTTGAAAACCCAGGGGTGACATGTGCAAGCCGTCCCTAGTGAAGCAACATGGCTTGTCAAGCATGTCATCCCAGGCTGACAGACACTGGATCCCCTTTGAGTGACACCAATACTTTAGCCAACTGTTGAAATTGAACATTTTGTCTTTATACTGTGGTATCATTCTTGGTGAAGGTAAGATGCTACTCAAGGTCAGGGTCATACCGGCCTGGGCCACATGATAAGAGAGCTCCTCTATGTCTCTTTCATGTAATCCAGGGAGGTATGTCTCAGGTCATTCACACCGGCATGGACAATGACGGAGTCATATTTGTACTTGCTTTGGAGTGACCTGAGTGCTTGTGTTATGTGGCGGATACTGGCACCCGACAGGCAGCTTACAGTGACCTTCTCCTTGTTCAGCCTGGTGAGAGGGACGTCAGTGTGTCTGACGATAGAGTCACCTATTACAAGTGTATTAGGTGTGTTGTTTAGCCTTAAGGGCTGTGACTGTGTGGCACACTGACTTTGTGAACTATGTGATACGTGGGTATTGTTGTGGGGTAGAGGTTGCTTGGATGTCAGCTTTGGAGGTCTCTGTTGCTTGGGCAGATTTTTATTTAGAGCCTCCGAGTATGTTTTTGTGTGTTTATGCGTTTGGTTTGCTGTTGCGATAGGTCTATGTGAGACTGGATTTGTGGTGTGTGTGATTACCTTCTCCTCCAGACTGACCATGCCAGTACTATGTTGAGAGAGCTCAGCCTCCAGTTTGGCTATATAGTTGCATCTCTCACATATATTTGAGCTCGTTGGGAAGAGGAGAGCGTGGTCTGTGTACATAACACAGTTGTAACATTGCCTCAAGATTCCCATATTCACCAGCTGGACTGGAGAGTAAACCTGAAATTGACTTTTGGACATGCCAGAATAGTATAAGGAATTACTTTTTGACTTGATCAAAAAGGACCAATAGGGAGCCAAGTACTTAAAGGGAGTATAAGAGGGTGGAGTGCTTTAGTTTACTAGTGCTTACTTATAAGACACTTATCCTAGCTACTGCTGGGTTTTAGAAGGAAAATAGAGTGCTTACTTTGAGATTTGGAACAGTTCTAGAAATGTGAAGAGCAGACTTTGTGGAGCCGGGTATAGTTTAAACCTGATTAAGCGGCGCTGCCCGATGCTGTGCTATGTGCAAAAACACGCAAAACCCAGCAAAATTGGTTTTTAAGAGAGGGGGATCAAGGAGTTTGGAATTGACCCAAAATGGCCAATAAAACTACAGTTTCTAGGCAGTAACCACTCCCACAGGGGCAGGCAGGCTGTTCAGTGTTTACCACTGCCACTGATGAACACAGAGACTTCCCTTTAGCCCAAGCAAGCAATGGCCTCCAAGAAACTTACAAACAGTTCAGAACAGAAAATCTGCAACTAAACTTTTTTAAAATTTCAGAAACTGGGAAAAAAGCAAGATTTTTTTTTTTTTTTTTTTTTTAAGGATAGCAGAGATACACAAGTAGCAACAAGTTAGAACAGTGCAATAAATGACCCCACACTAGTGCTAGGCCAGAGACAGGTAAAATGCAAGTTTTAAGAAAAAAATGATTTTAAAATAAGTGCAACACAGGAAATGCAGTAAACAGGCTCTAGATGTGTTCTAAATACAGTTTCTAATATAGATATCAAGTTTAGCAAGATTAGTAATGCAAGCAACAGGAGGCATTTACAGGAGTGAGAAAACAAATAAACAGTATAGATTTAGGTGTAAACAGGCATATAGTATCATGGCTAGATTTTGCTGATTGGTTACATTAACAAATTAAAGTGAGGTTAGGAAGTTAAAAAGGTTAGTCAGGAGAAAAGGGAGAGGAGAGATTGAGAGGAATGGGGGGGGGGGAGTACAATTGCATTTCCTGTTTAGATAGAGATAGTAATGAAGTTGAGTTTTGAAATTTTTAAGGTTTTCACAGGTCCTCAGTGTGGGGGGCAGAGCATTCCATTTTTTAGCTAGGGAATAAGATAGCAGAAGCTGGCCAGCAGGGCACTTGGGTTTATGGATGGTGATCAAGTTTTGGTAGGTAGATCTAAGGGGTCTGAGGGGGTTGTAAGGTTGCAGAATATTGGAAAGTGCAGGGCAGTTAGTAGATTGGAAGAATAGTTTGTGGGCAGTGGTGATTTGGTGAAGGAGTAGTAGATTGGGGAGTTCAAGCCAGTTTAGTGAGTGCAGGGAGGTGCAGTGATGAGTGGAGGATTTGGCATTTGTGGCGAATCTGGCTATTTTATTGTAACATACTTCCAATTTGGAGGTGAGTGTGGAAGATAGATTAGTGAGGAGAGGAGCTCCATACAGGAGAGAGGGAAGTAGATAGGTTGTGGCAAGGGTTAGTCTAGAGGAAGAAGAGGGAAGTGATTGTTTCTATAAAGTAGGCCAAGTTTTATGTGGGTTTTCTTGATATTTTGCTGGATGTGATTGTTAAATTTAAGGTGTTCATCAATGGTTACACCAAGAAGTTTGGCGGAGGGTACGACTTCGATAATGGAGTTGTTATGGCTGGTGATTTGGAATAAGTTTTTGTCAATAGAGAATGATTTTGAGGGAGAGAATAGAAGGATCTTAGTTTTGTTGGCATTTAGTGAGAGGTGGTTTTGTGGCATCCAATTTTCGGTGGTAGAGAAAGCAGTTTGAGTTAGAAATTGGAGATCTTTTAGGTTAGAGGCATAGCAGATTAAAGTGGAATCATCAGCGTATTGCACAATTTTGGTATTAGGTATGGCTTTGTGGAAGTTGTTAATAAAGATATTAAATAACAAAGGGCCAAGAATTGAAACTTGGGGTACTCCAGTAGGGGTTGGGAGGAAAGTGGAGGTGGCCTGGCTCCACTTCACGGCTTGGGACCTATTAGAAAGGTAGCTGGAGAACCAGGAAAGAGTTTTATGGGAAATGTTGAGATTAGACAGATGGTTTAGTAGGTAACTATGGGAGATAGTATCAAAGGCTTTAGATAAGTCTAGCAGAGCAGAGGCTACTATGTTACCACAGTCACGAGCTGAATTAACAGAATGTAAGAAGGAGATTAGGGCAGAGTTGGTACTGTGTCCTGGATGGAAGCTGTGTTGGGTAGGGGAGAGTAGTTGGTGCTTGGTAAGGAATGGTAAGAGTTGCAGGTGGATACATTTTTCCAGAATTTTGGAGATAGGGGAGAGGATGGCTATGGGATGGAAATTGGAAGTGTTACAATTTTTGCCACCCTTGTGGAGTGGAAGAGTAAAAGCAGAATGTCATAGTTTGGGAACATAGGATTCAAGTAATTATCTATTGATTAGTATGCTGATAGGGTGGGCAATACTGTCAGAGGCTATTTTTAGGAAGGAGGAAGGAATGTTGTTGGGGGCATTGGAGCATGGTTTTAATTTAGCTAGGTGATTTTTTTATTAGGTTGGTGGAGATGGGTTTAAGTTCAAAAGTGTGGGGGGGGGTTGAGCAGTAGGTGGTGGAGGGTTATTATTGGTAAAAGTCTTGGTTAGTTCAGCAATAGAAGAGGTAAAGAAGGTATTAAACATTGTGGCGATTTCAAGGTCAGATTTGCTAGTGTCAGGACAAAGGTTGTTTTTTAGTACCAGGTTTTAGGAGGGAGTTTATGGAGTTCCAGAACTGTTTGGGGTTTTTTGTGTGATTTGCTTGTAGTTTGAAGTAGTAGGACTTTTTGTCTTTAATTACTAGTTTTTTTTGCTTGGTTTCTCAGTTGTTTATATTTAAGTAAGATTTCTGGTTGGTTAAGGTGTAGGTAAGCTTTCCAGGTTTTATCTCTTTGTAGCATAATTTTTTTGGTGTCCTTTGTGAGCCCTGGGGTGGTTTTTGTTTTAACTCTGTTTGTTCTTATAGGTGCAAGGGAGTTAAGGATAGTTAGGAATGTAGAGTTGAAGTAATCAACGGCAGCACCTAAAGGAAGAGTTTTTAAGGGGTTCCAATTAGTTAGCTTAAGGGAATCAGAGAAAGTAGTAGGGTTGAAGTTAGAGAGGTTACGGGTTTGAATAAAATGATGGGAGTGTGTGGAAATGGGAGTAGCCCGATGGATGAAGGTAGGGAGGTGGTCTCCTAATGGGTCAGAAATGACACCAGATTCTAAGACTTTGTTAGGATGGGATACGAGCATCCAGTCTAGTATGGAGCCTGGGGGGGGTTGTTTGGTCTCGAAATAGAGTTTGTAAGTTGAGTAAAGTTAAAGAGATTAACTGATATTGAGGGATTATGGTGAATAATTTTGTTCCAGTCTATATTTACGTCTCCCATGATGTAGGTTTCTAGCTTAATGTTGGAGGAGGTCCAGGAGAGGATGTTAGTGTTATTACCAGGAGGAATATAGAGTGATATGATACAGATGCTCTTACGGTTGTTCAGTTTTAGTAGTCCAATTACAAGTTCAGCATTATTGAAAGAAGGAATGGGATTTGGATATGGAGAGATGGACAAGTGGTTGGAGTAGATTAGGGCTACACCACCACCTCTGCGATTTTGGCGGTCAGAACGGAGAGCTAGAAATCCAGGGGGAAGGAATTCAGAGTCACTTATGTGGGGTTTTAGCCAGATTTCGGAGATGGCTGCAATGTCAGGTAGTCTTGGTAGTCTATTGCAGGGTGGACATGTTTGGCTGGGGGGGATGCCTATTTGTACAACTCATATAGTGTGTGGTGCCTCTCAATCCCATTAACATAACATGTAGCCTGTTACAATCCTCTCCCTAACAACTATATGTGCCTTGCAGTACCAACACAACAGTGTTGTACCAATGAGTCTTTAGGCATGGGAATCCCATTGAGGTCTGCCATGTGTGTGTATGTGTGCATGTGTGCATATCTGTAGGTATACCAGTCCGAGTCCACATACTCCTATTACGGTACACATTGCCACACAGTAGTACGGATATTGTTGTTGTCGCCCATAGGTGTGACAATGCAATGTAACACCTTACTATGCCTGTGGCGTGTGCATCACATGCATATCCCTGTGGTACCACTGTTGTGATATGCAATGGGTTGTTATTGCATCTTGGCCAATGTGTGATAGTGGGTATGTCAGAGTATCAAGATGGGTTCTAGTGTGTACAATATCCAGTGGGGGATGTGGGTCCTGTGTACACTGTCTTTACACCATGGTACACCTGGTACATGGCCCACATGCCACTGTCAGATGGCCAATGTCACCATCACCCACACAGGTAACAGATAACAGGATACAGCCCAGTTACACATGTGCTGTGTTCAGCCTACCTGTAACACATTGGACACATGGACTAGTTAGATAGCAACTATACAACCAGGTCTCTAAGATGTGTGTCTACCTGTTATGTGTAAGTCAATATGTATATGATGGTATGACACACTATGTATTCTCCATATACAAACATTACATCCCCCATTACCGTATTGTACGTGCCTGTGGATGGTCTACATGTAGCACGTGACCTGATACACACCTCACCCTACAGATGGTGTTGTGTGTACAATGCCAGCCACACAGTTCAGTAGCACTACATACCCGGGTTAGAGTCTAGACACAGTGTATCCAAGTAAGGATGTGTATGTATGTGTATGGGTTGACATAAGGGTGTAGATTATGCCTGTACCAGCAGGCCACTGGTCAGGTTTGCACAGCCAATAACTGTTATACATACCTGTGGCATGTCTGCAACTGTACACCACATATGTCACGGCCATGGTGTCACCACACTGACATACCCCTGTGGAATATGACTGCAGGCCATCCTCCTGCTGACACATGTATGCCTACAGCACAATGGATGACAGTATGGGGATATCAATTGGTGTTACCAACAGCTGAGATGCATCATAGCTGTATGGCTACACTACCTGACATGTATGTAGTACACATTACCCCTGACTACATTCTACACTGCAGGACATTGTGGCACTTTATCACAGTCACTGTGTGCATCAGAACCATGTTAGCCAGTACCTGCATTGATGTTATGGATGACAGGGATGTGGCACAGGTATCATCATATGCACAGGGTGTGTGAACGTCATCTTAGCTGCATGGCTACACTACCTGACATGTATGCAGTACACATTATCCCTGACTACATTCTACATTGCAGTACATTGCGATTGCGGCACTCTATCACAGTCACTGTGTGCATCAGAACCATGTTAGCCTGTCCCTGCATTGATGTTATGGGTGACAGGGATGTGGCACAGGTATCATCATATGCACAGGGTGTGTGAACATCATCTTAGCTGCATGGCTACACTACCTGACATGTATGCAGTACACATTACCTAGAATACATTCTACACTGTGGTACATTGTGGCACTTAATTACAGTCACCATGTGCATCAGAACCATGTTAGCCTGTCCCTGCATCGATGTTATGGATGACAGGGATGTGGCACAGGTATCATCATATGCACAGGGTGTGTTGCAGGTGTGCCAGAGGCTGTAGGTGGTCCAAACATGTGTCACCATGTGTGTGGGTGAGGGGTGTGGTTCCTTGATTGGGGCATGGTGATGTGGTGTGTGTCGGTATGGGGTCACCATAGGTGTGCTTGCATAGTGTGTGGGTATGCATGCACACAGTTCCACCATGTGGCTGCCCTATATGGGTAATGTTGGACAGCTGCAGACCATACCTGGCAGGGTGTGCAGTTCACTGCCTCTGGCCACGGACATGCTGACTGTGCCTGCCAGGGGTTCCATGGGCACTTGCAGGTACAAACCTTGAGGTGTTACTCTCCCCTGAAAATGACATATGTCCGCTGGAACCATGTCCTGCCTGGGACTGTCCAGGACCATGTGCATGAGGCCTGCTGTGGTGTGGTATGGACAGCAGCCCTAGTGGTGTGCTGGGGCTGGTACTGCCACTACAGGACAGGAGTGGCTGTGCATCCTGGCATGCCCACATTGACTGCCAGCTGCTGGTGTCTCTGGCCTACATCCATACGGCCGTCGCACCACTCCCACCACACGTTCTAGCACAGACATGCTACGGTTGAGGAGGCCAACCATCTCACCCCACCGTCTATCCATGACCTCGGTATATTCACGGAAGGCACCAGCGAGTTCATAGAGGTTGCCACTTAGCTGTGAAAGCAGACCTCTGCAGCCTCAGGCCCTGTCTGGTGTGCATTTCCATACATGCCTGTGCCTCCATTATGACCTAAAACATGCTTCTGGTGGAACCACTTGTGGCGCCTCTGCCAGGGGCATGATGACCTGTGCTCTTCCCACGAGCACCACGGTACATCTGTCGATGTGGTGGCCTTCCAGACATCCGGCTATGCCAACTGTGACTCGACACAGTTGGCATGGATACCACACTTTCTGGGTCATTGGCAGCAAGCACCAACTGTCCCTCTGCTATGGCCACATGTGATGGGGTTTGCAGGGACACTGTAACTGTGTGCGGGCTTGGGGTGGCTAGAAGGGTGATGACACATGTTGGCACAATGTCGGCCTCTGACAACCCCACCTGTGCCTCACCTGTACCATCATCATCATCATCATCGGTGTCTGTTCTGACACCTACCTCTGTTTGCGTGCAGGAGGGACCCTGACCCACCTCACCACCTGTGGGGGAAACAAATACACATGTTAAGACCTGTACAGCCATGCATAACAGTACACACACTCACACTGACAGCCACCTTACTACCTCACTTTCCCTGAGTTTACAGACAGTCCCACAGTCAGTTACATATGTTCCCCATCCTGCATGACACTTGCTAATATACACGTATCACTACAGCCCATTAACATATCATTCCTCTCCATGCCTTCATGTGTGGTTACAACTCCATCGCCTCCCTGACTTGGGTGAAGTAGGTTGTACATCGCCTCACCGCTGTCACCCTGTATTTCCCTCTGTATGGGCAGTAATGGTGTACGAGGCCTCTATATGGTTGGGGCTGCTATATTCACTACATATGTCATACACCAGAGCCTCATACTACAGTCTTGCCCAGTCCATGACTCATCTGCTGCACAAGCGACCCATCATGCGGACAACAGTGCTACCTGGATACACTCACTGATGTGCTGTGGTAATTCCCCATTGCATTTGTAATGCTGCATATGTGGGTAGCCGGTTACCTATCTGCTGCTGGCAATATGATGTGTATACCTGGTATGTACTGCACCTCCCAATGCATGTTCCATGCTACAGACCTTGTTATGTTATCAGCTGTCCTGTGTTTACATACCTGACAGGTTGTCCTGGTGTCCCATGTCTCACTCCATGAACAGCACAATCCCAAGGGGAAGTACCGCCATGTGGTCAATCCTACTACTCCCTTTGCATACATGGACACACACACACACACACACACACACACACACACACACACACACACACACACACACACACACACACACACGTATATACACACACATCTGACATGCATCATCCACACTCCACTAGATTGCAGTTACGAACACAACCGAGACACACACACACACACACACACACACACACACACACACATACACACACACCACACCCCTACATGTAGATTTGCACATTTGTACACACAGTCCTCCCATTACCCTTCTGTCAACATGCATTACATATGGAGCTCAACAGCATGCAGTGCAACTATAGTGACATCATGCTCGTGGCAGTGTATATGTGTGTGAGGCATGGGCTTTGTTGGTAGGTGATGGCCCTTCCACATGTTAACACTGCACCCATGTACAAAGTGTTACTGTGGACCTGTTCCGCACCCTGCCTTGTACTGTGCACCATTCCTCACAGGTGTGGAAACCATTGATGCATCTGTAGTACTGTGTTGGTAATGTCAGCTCCAATGCTCACAGCCCCTATGTTTTGTAGCAACTTATACCTGGCATGATATGTGAACAGCTATCAGTTGTGGATGCCTGATGTTTGAGTTACAGATCACAACATCAGCAGTGCATGTATGACCAGTACATGACGATTATACTAACAACCAGCGGACCTTACCATGGCTGTGAGGGGTGCCCTACACATGTCCCAGAACTATGCATGGTTGCAAGGTCTACTCATGTGCACATCCCTTGGAGTGCACACACTGCTGTCATGAGTGCTGTGGGGTCAGGGTTACAGCTGCAACGTTTACTTAACCTGATTGTGTGCAGCTGCAGCCATGGTGGTGTTGAGTCACACATGTCCCCACTGTAGGCTGTGTGTCCTGCCACACTTCACATCCCTGTGGACACATTGTACATTGACAGGATGTTAGTTATCTTGCATGTGTCTGTTGTACCCTTCCGATACCCCAGCATGGTCTCTACTGTGATGCAGTTCATTTCACAGCAACAAAATGTGAATGTGTACAGCATGCAGTATGGGTAGGTGTGTTAGACATGTGCATGGGATATCCCATAGCTATTACATGCCCAGTTTATCATCATGCATGAACACAAACCATACTCACTGGCTATGGGCTGCTGCCATGGTGGTATCCTGGAGGGACCTACATAGGAGTGTGAGAAAGCTGATGTCAGTGGCCACAGCTGTAGCATTCATAAAAGGTGAGTGCAGCATTATGTTACATCAACAGTAGAATTACACAATATTACAGCTTATACACAATTGCTTATTACTACTACACAGCAGCAGACTATGTATATGACATCTCAGTTTTGCATGATGTACCTGTACAGACGCAGATGCATACACACGGGTGGAGTACTGATGTTCCCTGAGGCCTTACCTGCATGCTACTAAGCTGGTGTGTCATTGGCACCCACCTCCAAGATGTGCCCTGCCAGGTGTTGATGCTGCAGGCAGACATGTGCCACAAGGCTCCTGAGAAGCTCCTCCACATGGGTGAGGGGTGGATGGGTGGGTTGCCCCCCCATTGCGAAGTGGACCCCCTTACAGCAGCTGCACACCGACGTACATGGCGAAGCAGTTCGGTGCAATGATGTCGGACCTGCTCATAGCTGCGGTTATGCAGTCCGATGTCATTGACCCTGTGGACTAGCTCATTTCACAGGGTGGTCCTCTCCTGCTGGTTGTGGGCTGTCCGGCCAAACAGCAGTGCATAGTGCTGTACCAGGTGGTCGATAATGATCGCTGTTTCAGCAGCGCTGTACACGGGAAGACGACTATGCAACATGTTTCCTGGAAGACATAAGGATGGAAACAGGTCTGAGCCACACATAAAGCAGGGTTACCATAGTTCTTAATACACATATTTGTCTCCCCCACCATATCAGCTACAACAAACCATTCACAGGCTGCAATTGTTATGTCAGCTGCTTACCTACCATTGAGACATATGTTGTATTGTACCAGGCTTTGTGCTATGTGTATGTGCCACACTTTGTGCTATGTGTTTGTAGCCATGCTCCCTGTGGGGATACTAATTTTTGCTGGCCTGTTACAGACTATTTCACCTGCATGCCATTGTCAGTGCCACTGTGTGTGTATATATATATATATATATATATATATATATATATATATATATATATATATATATATATATATATGTGTGTGTGTGTGTGTGTGTGTGTGTGTGTGTGTGTGTGTGTGTGTGTGCATGTGTGTGGGCCTCTGCTGAAAATGGACATGTATCCAGCCAGACTAGCCCGGTCAACAAATGTAAAATAAATAAATAAATAAATCTATGTACATATATGTGTAGATATATGTTGTACATTGTTGATATACCTATGTCTATATGACTGTCTGTGTATCTGTACACACACGTCACATTCTGTATCACACAGATATGTGGAGTGCATACAGACATCTGGTCCGCATTCTGTAACTGTCTTTCATTCACAGCTGCACTGTTCTGCCTTGCTGCAACACAGACAGGTGCCACATGTGAACACAGACTAACATTAGGGTGGTAAATATGGTGTGAGATTGCTGGCACACCTATTACACACCTATGGCATTTGTGCATGCTACATTACACATTAGCATGACTGCCCTGCAAGTGGTGTGCTCTGACACCCATGTGTCTATCATGATGGCAGTACATCCACCACCAGCTATTGTCCATACACAGATATTATGGCTGACATCTTTGTCATTCATTGCTGATCTGCAGTTTGTGGGTATGTCCCATTGCTTACAGAGACAGACAGTATTGTCCAGAGCAGTTCAGTGAGACATCATTACAGGGACAACTATAGATGGCACATATCAAACATTCTACATCATATATCCTATTAATCTATACCACATACTACATAAAATTACATACAGTTATGTTTTACATACCTTTTATTCTTTGGACAGGTGTGACACCTTCCCGGTTGTGGCTTGTAGGTATTTGTTTCCCACTGTGTGAGTTTCATTTTATAAATGTCTTTTTTTATTTTTCTCTCTCTCTGTCTCTCTCCCCCTCCAGTAGAGCAAATGAGTTGGTTTGAATGGATTTCAACATGGCCTTTGTAGGTGATGCACATGATCAGGAGATGGGCTCTGCACCAATCACTGTGCAACAGTTGCTGACTGCGTGCACCCTGCTGTGTAGTGATTCAGTTAACCATTATCATGGCAACCCAGTACTATAAATTGCTTACTCTGGGGCGTTGTCCCTTCACCTTTCCAGTGTGGAGGACATCCTTCCTGTATGTGGGCAGCAGTGTTACAGATGGCAGGTTACAGTACCTATTACAGTGGGGCTTGCAGACACAGGACAACTACACAATCTTAAGAAGTTCCAGACATACAGAGTGAGAAGTGTTGTTATGTGCAATGTATATTGCTGGTCTTGCAGTGTTTGCATGTACATAGTAGTTTAGGATGGAATGCAGTCTGTCTCCATAGCTCTCAACAGTGGGCCTATCCACATTATAGCCAGTGGATTGTCTGTTTGCTTTTGCCTGTGCACCACACAGGTCTTGTCATAGATATATTCCCGGCAATCTGTCTGTTGCGTGCTATCAGTACATGGCTACTTCCAGTTGTGTTCCTTATGTGTTATTCCTGCATAAGGGTATGTTGCAACAAATCCTGTAACACCAGCAATTTGCAGGGTGTGTAGCAGCAATATTAAGAGTATGGCCCTGTGTTCCTGCCTCTGTCCTCCACATATATGGCTGACTTTGTCCTGCTGTGATAAGGTTAGTGGTTGTTCGGTATTGGCCTATCATTATTTACTGCTAGCATTCCTGATATAATTCCAGTCATATCGTGGACTCCCAATGACATTTGTTGGTCAGGGTCCATACATGTGACAGATACATAGACTTTATCACAGGTAATAAATGTCACCCTAGGCCTTGACTACAGGGTGTCACTGGCGGCTGCTGAACTACATCTATTATTGTTTATGTTACCTATCTTGATGGCAAATCCTTTGTTTACAGTTGTACAAATTGATGGGCTTGGCCTGGACAGCATAATATGTTAAATATCCGCATTGTCTGCATCTACTTTTCTGTGTGGACCTTGCATTCCTCACTGATTAAATACATCCACATCTATGTGCTGTAGGTAATGGCATACATTATTGTAAAATACACCAGGTTGTCTGTGTATACATACCTGTGTGTCGTCTCATGTCCTTTGGATAGTGAGTGGGTCTATGTGTAATGCAGTACTCCTGTTCAAGTGTAAATGTCATTTAGTAGGTTATACAGCAAAACGATGTTGATATACCGATTTCACATGGAAATTAGAATGTGCTGCAGTAGGACTCGAACCGGGAATGTGTGCGCATTAGGCAGATGCTCTGCCCACTACACTATTGCAGTTCTGCTTAATTTGCATATTTCTACCTTAATGTCATACCCATGCTCCCTCTCCCCAGCCCCCGAGCTCCACGTATACAGCATCCATCCATTCTCCACTTGCTAACCCTGCCACACCACACCTCCACACAATTCCCTCTCTGCATGTCTCGGTACCCCTCCATTTTACTGTCTCAATGCAACCTTCTGCAGGCTCTTCATCTGTTTAGTCCACGTACGTTCAAGCCTTCCCTTGATCCTCCTCTGATACTGGTGGAAACATCATTGTGACCCACAAAGTCTGATGCTTCCCCCCAGGGACGGACCTGTTGTTGTGTCATGAGTAGACATTGCTGGTCTACACTGTTTTTCCCACTGGTAGCATCCTGCCAGGGGTTTAAAAAGCAGAGGTTTGCTCACACACCAGACCAGCCTCATCTCCTGCTTCTGCGGATGAAACACGCCCCCACGGCGTTCCCTGTTTTCCATTCCTCTCTTCAGTATTATACAAGACTACTGTTGTCACAGTATGCGTGGACAGGCACTGTTCATTGATACTCATAGACTGCTCGGAATACTGTTACTGACCACTGTGCACATGTTTGCTGGTATTAATGTACATACATACATTTCCTATACTGTTGACTGATTGTGTTGGATGATAAGTTTGTGGTAACAGCAGCTGACTGTATATCTGTCATGCCTTTGTGGTAACTCACTTGGACTATAGTGTGCAGGGGGGATCTGGGAGTGCTGATTATGTTGTTACTGGCCACAATGAGGGCTGTGGGCTACAGCATGCCTAAGGCACTGCAGGGGAAGTGTAGGTGGGTATGCGCTGTTGTGCATGAGGGTCAGACTTGCTGACCTCTGGTTACAGTGTCTTACACTAGGTTGGCCTCCACATTGCTTAACCAATGTGGGCATTGTTTACCGACACTCAAACAGGCATACTCCCACTTGCTACTGCATACCCCGCACTACTTCATGTACATGTCGGTATTATACATGCTTAAGTCAGGTGTACATGTCAGGTATGACTGCTCACGAAAGTCAATGTAAGGTTAAGTGGCATTCCAGTTTAGCAGTTCTGGATAGGTTACACTCAGGTATTTGGGTTAGGTTTAGTTATGCCGTACCTGTGTTGTAGAGTAGATGTGAACAGTGAAGGTGTAGGCGAGTAGGTGGAAGGGGGGACATATTAACTGTATAGTAGGCTGTTCGACTGATTGGTGGGGGAGCAGTAGTGCAGGTTTGCAGGGTGTTGGGATATGTATGCGAGGCAGGACAGGAGGTGTCAGTAGTTGGTGAAGGGGTATGGAGTGCTATTTGGGGGGGTGACTTTGCCAGGTGGTGAGCATGTGGTGATCCAAGTCTGCTTGAGTTTTCCCTTCATGTGTTATTTACATGTGTAGTCTGGGACACCTGGGGTAATACACCTGGGTTGGGGGTTCCAGAGTCTGCCAATATAGTTGTGTGGAGGGTGTCACCTACTTGTGACTGTGAACATTACTACGAATGAAACAGGGGTCGATAGGTAAGTGGTGTTATTGGGCCACACAGTGGGTCTGATAGTAGGGGACATGTCCAGGGATGTGCAGGACGGCTGACAGGAAGATCCACAGCTGGCCATTTCATCTACAGTGACAGCTGTGTATATACCCTGCATTTGGGGGTAGGTCTGGACTGGACAGTCACACATCTGCGTGGGGGGTGAAGACTGCAATAATCCCTTGTGATGCCAATTAGTTCGGCTTACATGCCTACAGTGGGGTGTTGCGACCATGTGTTCTTTGGTGTCATTTAGTGGGTTTGCGACAACACATCTGGTTATTCCACCCTTTGCCCTGTAAACTAGACATTGCTGCTGTGGAACTCGTACTGGGCATGGCTGCTCGTTAGGTGTTGGGTCTGCCCAATGCACACTATTGCTTACATCCCTGGGGCAGTCCACATAGAACCACTCCAGCCAACACCTGCACGCCTAAGCCCATAATCACATACCCATAGTTCCCCATCCGCACCTCTTCTTCAGCACTCTTCCTTACTCCGGGTGCAGGTCGGGTCTGGCCACACCAGTACACACTGCCCACTCCCCACTTCTCGGGACCCATCACGTATGTTGTCTCGCCCCATGGATCATCAGGCTTCCCCAACCATGTAGTCCGAGAACATGTGTGCCCTGCCGTTGGACATCTGTGTAATGGCTGGAAACCCAAATATCCATAGAATTTTTGGGTTGTCCCACAAGGGACATTCTTGTCTTTGTTTCAAGATTAGACTTGGCGGGTCTCTCCCACTGGTAGTATCCTGCCTGTAGTCTGGGAAGCAGTAGTTTGTTTACTTTTATTGTGTGTTTGTATGTTTCACCTGTCTAGCTGGGGGGGGGGTTGATGCTACGTGTTACACGTTTGTTGATTGGGCCCCTCACCCCCACTGGCACGGCCTGTGAACATGTGTAATTCTTAACTGCTGTATCATATCCTAGCTATATATATGTGTATATTTACACACACGCACACACACACACACACACACACACACACACACACAGATATATATATATATATATATATATATATATATACATATATATATATGCATTGCTATATATATATATATATATATATATATATATATATATATGTACATATATATATCTAATGACATATGGCTGTATGGGTGTCTGCATATGCATATATCTATATGTGGGTATTTATATATATGTCTGTCTATGTATGTATACATTTGTACTACAGAGAGGGAGAGGTATATCTCCATTTAGTTATGGGTATATACACACACATACCTCTACATATTTAGCTACATATCCTGTAATGTTGCCTGTTATTGCTGGGTCCTGTGTTTCGTGTGCATACTGGCCATCCTTGTGTGCCACGTATGTTTTGCGATACCTACAACTAAATCCGTTAGTGTACTCAGAGTAACACATGAAATCTATTGTTAGTACCAGGTAATCATTCATCCCATGTGGGACAGCCCGAACATTGGGTATGCAACTTTTGTCTACACCCAGAGTTACATAGGTACCCATGGCTATGTGCATGGACTACAGCATGTGCCAGACCTAGGATACTTGGGTCGTGACAACATACGGGATGGGTCCTGAGGGTGGGGGTGTTGAGGGGGGGCTATGTGTGGTGGTTTGGTAGCTATGGGCTGGTAACCAGAGTAGGGATGGTGGCTGCATGTGTGCTGTGGGTGTTGGGAAGCAGAACTGTGGGTTATGCATGTATGGGTTGGGGATGGTCTGGGTTGTATGGGCCTGTACTGCTCAGCCCGCCTAGTGGGTGGAGGAGAGGGGTATGTGATGTCAACATGTGAAACATAACAGAGGGCTCATTTAATTCCCTATTTCATCGACAGATGTACAATACAATGAGCTTGGTAGTCTATTGCAGGGCAGACGTGTTTGGCTGGGCGGGGAGTATGCAAATTTGTACGTGACGTATATTGTTTGGGGCCTCTCAGGCCCATTAACGGTACATGTGGACATATATGTTTCTGTTCATCTACCAGTGGTATCTACAGATGTCTGGCCATATATACCTCTGTGGGTATATATATTTGCTTACATATTTCTAACTATGTTCGTATATACCTACGGAGACATATATCTGCGTACATATATGTTAGAAAAATATGTATTTGAATATATGTGAAATACTAGTTTAAAAGCAAAGTAGTATGTAATGCATTTTATTCTATTAATGGTATAACAAAAAGGCTGAATTCATGTGTAATTGCAAGTAGTTTTGAAACTGCAGTGTGGCTTGTAGCAAGTTGACCTCTGACCCTGGCAGCTGCCAGCTCAGCAAGTCTTAATGTTTATGCTTTTCACAAGTGATTATCTGCTGGGTCAGGAAATTAAATATGTGAAATAATGAAATCTTCTGCTCTTTCCTGCTGGGATGATTTGGCCTTGTGTATGTGTTACCAAGATAACATGCAGCTGTTGGGAAAGTGTTACAGGGAACAAAGAAGTGTATTAAAAGACTGAATCTGCTATTGTATTCGGACTAGTTTGAAGCCTTGAAGAAGTAACTTTACAGAAAGACATTATGTCTGACCAAGTGGATAGCAAGGCCGTATTGTTACCAGAGGAAACTTTTTTAAATATACAGCATCAGCAGTATTTTATGAATAGAGGACTGTAAGCTAAAGTGATGTAGATGCCCTGTGACATACCACGTCAGTAAGGTGGGCACAACTTGAATGTAAAGACTATAAAATTGTATACTTCCTGTTTCATGTCAGACAAAATTCTGTACTTATATATTTTTTGCCTCCTGGTGTACACTAGTAAACTTTTGAACCTGAACCTCCTGTGTATTGATCTCTTGATTTTATTTAACAGTTTGGTCCTTCTTTAGCCGGAAATCCCTCAGACAGCTGCAGATCAGAGTCTACCGGTGGTCGAATACTGCGCTGGAGAAGTTACTGAAATTGTTCTTCTTGGGTGAAAAGACCTCCGACTGAATTGTCGTTTAAAGAGGCTGGCCACTTTCTGATCTGTGGCCGAAGAGCGGATCCTGGACGGCTCAATACCGGAGGCTCAGGTAGGAAGATTTTGCCTTTTTTCTGTTTTAGATCAGGAGCTAGGTTACAGTAAATATTGTTGTCAAGATTTGTTATGTAGATCAGGGACAAAAGGAATTACTGTATATTTGGTCATAGATCAGGGTAACAGAATAAGGTAGGCAGTTATTCTAGATAAACTGTGAAAAGGAACTGAAATCTTGATATCACGTGATAAGAAGGGTTACGTAACATTTTCTTTTGACATGGGAAATCAGTGCACTAAAACATTGCGAGATCCGCCCCTAACCGAAGACGCAAAATATATGCAATCACAACGTTCTGATAATGTTAGGTATTATACGAAATGGGTTAACAAATATGAATTTGATGGTAAATTAGATAAAACTTCGCTGGTTAAACTCCTTAAACAACTTAAATCCGATGCGGGAGGTCAGGCAAAAAAGCAACGCCAATTAGGCATTCCTCAGGCACACAGGTGGATTGAGGAAGCAAACCGTAGGGAACAGAAGATTAAAAATTCAAAAACATTATTCTTAGACAAAGAAGATAATAACATAGTAATAGCAACAGCTCCTCCTCCCCTGCCCCCTCCGTTACCTTTTTCAGGATATGACGCGAGTAGACAGGCTGGTCCGCCTCCGTGTTATCCTGAGGTCTCAGCGAGACCACAACCATTTGTTAGAGATCCTATTGAAACTAGGTCCTGAGCACGTAAAATATATGGGGACGCAGAATCATATCAAATAGAAAGAAACCTACAGGATGAGAGTGAGGAAGAAATATGTCCACTTATAGAGGTCCCAAATCCTCAGGCAGGACAGGCAGGGCAGGACCCAACACTCTTAGTATACAGACCATGGACACCGGAGAATATCCATAAAGCTACTGAGGGAATCCCCCATCCGAAAGTTAATTTTACGAAATTTTTAGAAGTTTTGCAAGGCATGAGGTTGAGTTACCACTTGAATGGGGAAGAAGTAGAAAAAGTAGTAAGACAAATTATAGGTCCAGATTGGCACATGATTTGTGGCACCTGGAATCCTCGTAATGCAGAACTTAAACCACTCCCACATAGTGACGCAGAATTAGACAACAGAGTGAAAGGTCTTACAGACCGAATCTCTGAGAAATGGAAACCTAGAGCAGATTGGACTTGCATTAACCAATGCATACAACAGGAAAATGAAACGCTAGATGGGTACTATGCTAGATTATTGGAATGTTTCAATAATCATAGCGGTATGACAGTCCCTGAAAATCAAGTGAATGATTCCCCGTATGAACAACAATTGAAAAATGCATTTTTAAAAGGTTGCATTGCACCTATCAGCAGCTTCATTACGAAGCATATGATAGACCATCGAACAGGTAGGCTACAAGCCTTACTTGAATATGCTAGACATGCTGAAAGACATTTTAATAGCAAGAAGAAAAGAAGGCAAGTCTTCACTGCTGAAGACGGAGCTGAAGTATTTGTGTTACAGTCAGGTAAAAAGGGAAAGAAAAATGCCCAGGGAAACAAACAGTCTGACAAATGGTCAGAAGATTTTGAGGAAAGGAAAAAGAGAGGTGAATGCTTTAAGTGCGGGAAGAAGGGACATCTAGCAAGGGATTGTAAACAGAACAAAAAGGTAATCACAGAAGATAAGGAAGATGAGGACTGACTATATGATAGTGAAGATACATCATGTAGAAGTCAGAAATCATCAGGAGAAGTTAATAAACAGAAAACAAATGTAAATGTGATAGAAGGAATAGAGGAAGTGCAAGTAGATATGGAGGATGAAGAAAGTGAAATTTTGGATTTAGCATTATTGAGCCTAGAGCTCTACTTGGCAGATACGAAACCAGAAGTTACACTTCTGGTGGAGGGAAGGGAAGTCAAATTCCTGTGTGACTCAGGAGCGTCACAGACCCTGATACACCCCTCCAAGTTACCAGAACATTCTGAATCACCAGATTATATATTAGTGAAAGCTGCAAATGGACAGCTATACAGGGAACCACTTTCCCATGATATAGCAATAACTGACCCCGTTTCAGGTATGACCCAAAGAAGTAAAATTGTTGTTTCTGCAAAGTGTCCAGTGAACCTATTGGGTAGGTACCTTATGCAGATATTTGGCATAGCAGTAGTTCCAACTGTGCAGGGTATGGAGGCGCAGAGACAAATGGATACTTTTGTGGTGTGATCGGAGGGTGAAACTTTTTACTGGTACGGCCAGGACCTAGTTACGACTGGTCCAGGGGCAGTAACCGAGGAACTGATGAATGTAGCCATCAGTAAAGCCCCCTCCCTTGACACTGATTGACAGCATTTGTTACACTGTATTCTATACTACTGTAATACGCCAGGACCTGATAGACAGTATGAGCAAGAACTGTTCAGAAATCGTGCAACTAGATTAGTATTATGTACCTTATATTGGGATACTGAGGGGAACAGTGTAGTTAGCTGTTCATTACCTCAAGAATTCCTTGCATTATATAGGTCAAATCGATTACCACATGTCAGCTTGACAAAGAATAAAAACGTAAAATGGGCAGACTTAGGAGAAAAGGTAACAAGATGGGAGAAACAGACTGACTTAGAATTGTCAGAGCAGGGAATACAGAAACAAAAGTTGAATTGGTTGACACAGACACATCCGGCTGTACACTTGCAATCTAGCAAGGACAGCTGATTAGCATTTTTATTAGAAGAAGAAGAGAAAGCCTTATGTGAGATATCAACGACTCTTTGGTCAACAGGCAAGTCAGACGTAGAACTTATTCGAACAGCAGGACCAGTTACAATTACACCAAAGTCGGCGTTTAGGCCACAGAAAAGACAATACCCTTTGAGGAAAGATGCAGAAATAAGAATCAAGCCTATAATAGCAGCATTACTCAAAGAAGGAGTACTGGCAGAATCTCCTGATTCACCATGTAATACACCCCTATTTCCTGTTAAAAAAGCAAACGAGGAATGGCGGATGGTTCAAGATTTGCAAGCTGTAAACAATGCAGTGATACCCAGAGCACCCACGGTGCCAGACCCACATACTTTGTTAAATGACTTAAAACCGCAACAGAAATATTTCTCTGTGGTAGATATCAGTAATGCTTTCTTTTCAATACCTATACATCCTGATAGTCAATACTGCTTTGCTTTTACATTTCAGGGTAAAAGGTATACCTATACTCGGCTACCACAAGGATATTGTGAGAGCCCAACAATATTTGCACAAGAAATGGCTAGCAACCTGGCCGGGTTTACCCCACCAGGAGGTAGTCAAATTCTACTTTACGTAGATAACATCTTGCTAGCAGCCCCCACCCAGCAGCAATGCAGGGAAGATACTGTAGCGGTATTGAAATTCTTAGCAACACAAGGACACAAAGTGAACAAAAGTAAGTTACAACTCTGGAAAAAGCAAGTTAGATACTTAGGATATGTGATATCCAATGAAGGTAGGATATTAGACGAGGATAGAAAGACAGCAATTCTACAAGCACCCAAACCAACAACCAAGAAGGAAATGATGTCCTTCTTGGGGGCAACTAATTTTTGTCGGAGTTGGATACCAAATTATGCTTTGGAATCTGCTCCACTGACTGACTTAATATATAAAATGCCAATGGCAGCACAAGATTTGTTACAATGGACACCCGAAGCAGAAATGGCTTTCTGCAGGTTGAAGCAGTTGATAGCTTCTTCATTAGTTTTAGGACTCCCAAATTATCAAAAACGGTTCTTTCAGACCATAGATTGCAAGCAAGGATATATGACGTCAGTGCTGACGCAACAACATGGGGATAAGCAACGCCCCATAGCCTATTATTCATCACAGTTAGACCCAGTGGCACGATCTTTGCCTCACTGTGTACAAGCAGTAGTTGCAGCTGCAATGGCAGTACAGGCCTCGGCCTCAGTGGTATTATTCCACCCTCTCACATTGAGAGTGCCTCATGCAGTCGCAATAATTTTACTGCAAGAAAAAGTAGCATATCTCTCTCCTGCTAGACATCTTTCATGTATGACTATACTGCTGAGCCAACCTCATATGACAATTGAACGATGTACGACATTAAATCCATCAACATTACTCCCAACTTCTGCGGATGGCACACCGCACAGCTGCCTGCAAGAGATTGAACAGTTAACCTTGCCTAGACAAGATCTCACAGATATGCCCTTGGATGATGCCGAGGTGACATATTACGTGGACAGCTCATGCAGAAGGGACCCTACAGGAAAGAATCTAGTGGGGTATGCAGTAGTTACAGATACTGAAATTTTAGAAGCCCAACCCTTACCACATAACTTATCTGCACAAACAGCAGAATTGATAGCTTTGACACGGGCATGTACTTTAGCAAAAGACAAATGTGTAAACATACATACTGATAGTCAGTATGCTTTCTCTACAGTACATGCATTTGCGCAACAATGGAAAAATAGGGGAATGATAACATCTAGTGGAAAACCAATTAATCATGCGCAGTTTATTTTGGAATTATTAGAATCTATTCAGTTACCTACTAAAGTAGCTATTTGCAAATGTATAGCTCATGCAAAACAACAGGATAGAATTTCGAAAGGCAATGCGAGAGCTGATGCAGCTGCAAAGCAAGCGGCCTCAGACTCAGAAACTTTACTTTTGAATGAGGAATTACAACCCTCTGAGATTTTAGATTTAGACATGTTGAAAACAATGCAGACGCTTACTACAAAAGCAGAAAAACAAAAATGGGAAAAACAAAGCGCAATTCTTGAAAATGGACTGTACATTTCCAAAGAGAAAAAAACGATATTGCCGTCTAATTTATTTAGATATGCAGCTTTGTTGAGCCATGGGCAGTCCCATGTCTCAACAGGGGGGATGGTACAGTTAGTAAACCAAATATTCCAAACATACGGATTCACAAACTACACAAAAAAAATTTGTGCAGCTTGTCATACTTGTAACAAACATCATGTACAAGGGGCATTTAAACCTAAGCAAGGAAGTTTTCCTATACCACCATATCCGTTCCATATTATTTGTATGGATTTCATAGAATTGAATAAGTGCGAAGGGAAAAAATATTGTCTAGTCATTGTAGATATGTTTTCTAAATGGGTAGAAGCTTTTCCAACTAAAAATCCAGATGCAGCAACAGTGGCGAAAGCCCTGATAAAAGAAGTAATCCCTAGGTTTGGCATTCCGGAAAGGATTTATAGTGACAATGGCACACATTATGTCAATCAGACAATCCAACAACTTAGGAAGATTTTTTTGGAATCTCCTTGAAAAACCATTGTGCCTACCACCCACAGTCTGCAGGACTGGTGGAAAGGTACAATGGAACCCTTAAAAGTAAACTTAGGAAGTTAGTTGACGAAACTCAGAAGAATTGGATATACTGTTTGCCTTTAGCGCTGCTGAGTATGAGAATGGTTCCAAATGTGAAAGGTTTGACTCCCTTCGAAATGGTTTTTGGGAGAGCATATTAGGTGCCTCAGTGGAAAGCTCTCATGCCTGCAGAACAAGAGGCTGACAGTTCATTAGCTAGTTATATGAGGAGACTGTTAACAAATAAATCTGTTTTGCAGTTTAACTCTTTTTCAGATAAGGAACAGACCAGACCAGTGGAAGCAGTTTTGGCTCCCGGAACGTGGGTGTGGCTAAAAGTGACGAAGAGGAAGAATTAGGCGAGTCCAAAGTGGGAAGGACCATATCAGGTACTGTTGGCAACGCCTACTGCAGTCAGAGTGGCTGAGAGGACGTCCTGGGTCCATTTGACACACTGCAAACCGGTAAAGGACTTTCAACTTGATAAAAACTTTGTGACTGATATACAACAAGGGCAAAATGGCCAAGAACAAAGCAAATAGAAATATAGATCAACCCCAGAGATGTTGCATAATCATTTTGTTGAGTATACATTTACTGACCATAATTGTGACAATTTTCCTTTTGTTGTGGTTTTTCCTACACTCAACCACATAAGTGAAAGTGGGAAGGCGTGACGAAACATCTATAGACTGGCATCCAAATTTTAACACATACCTAGCCATGAAGCGTGTATATGCAGAGACTATGAACATTTCAAATTGCTGGGTTTGTACAGCTATACCAACAGCATACAGAGGACTGATAATGTCCGCTGTCCCTCTGGGGATAAATGAGACTTGGAAGAATTTACTTTTTGATACAGGAACTGTGAGATTACAGGACAAAATAGCTTTATTTTTACCTGTCACACAAAAGGGAATTGTATGTTTTTATAAAAATGACACTCTCCAGGTGGGCTGGAGCAATTGTAATATAACAATATCTTATCGATGTTATATTAAGACTAGTAATGGCAATACTCTTTGCAATGCTAATTATGACTCATACTTGAACTCAATGAAATTCGCAAAAATCCTGTTTTATTTAAACAATTGTCAGTTATAGACCAGAAAATGTTTCATGCAGGGTTAATGCGTATTAGTACTAAAGTAGAAAACGGTTATTTTATTTGTGGGAAAAAAGCATACAAATGGCTACCTGAGAATTGGTCCGGCAGTTGTTTTTTGGGTTATCTGGTTCCAGCTATAAGACATACTGCAGAATTGCCTTTGGGTAAGATACGAAACATCAGAGAAGCAGCCCGAAAACCTGGAGGTCCAGTCGGGAAACCTGTAAATCCGGTAGGATGGATCGAAGCTGGCTGGAAAGACCATAATAACGTAAAGGACAAAAGCAAATTGACTCATATGGACTTGAGTGGCAGTGTTATATCTTGGGCAGGAATATTCCCAGCATATGGAGCAGTCAAATCAATCTGGGAGTTGAGAAAACTGTCGAAACTTCTCGAAGTAATGAGTAATGCAACTTTCTCTGCCCTAGAACTGGTGACTGATGAACTGAATGCAATGAGAACTGTTGTGCTACAAAATCGAATGGCTCTTGACTTCACCCTAGCGGCGAGAGGTGGTACGTGCACGCTTATCAAAGAAGAATGCTGTGCGTACATTCCGGACAACAGGCATGAAATAAACAACCACCTAGAGGTAATTCAGCAAGTATCAGCCATGACTGAACCAGGCCCAAACCCACTGATGGACTTTTTCCAGAATCTATTTGGGGGGTGGGGTTCCATCCTAATGAATATTCTGATTGCTATTTGTGTGGGTATACTCCTAATAGTAGCATGTGTTTGTTGTGGAATTCCCTGCATGAAAAGATTAATCAAAGATTTTATTGATGTATCTGTTACTGAAACTTTGTACCAAGATATTGAGATTGAAAAATTGATCTCAGATGAAACTTTTTCTGAAGTATAGATCAAATGACTCACCTAGCTGAAAATCCTTAGTGGAAGAGGTTAGGAGACGAAATGACATTATGCATACTTCAAAATAGAATAAAAAGTATTAATAGGAGGGAAAATGTTAGAAAAATATGTATTTGAATATATGTGAAATACTAGTTTAAAAGCAAAGTAGTATGCAATGCATTTTATTCTATTAATGGTATAACAAAAAGGCTGAATTCATGTGTAATTGCAAGTAGTTTTGAAACTGCAGTGTGGCTTGTAGCAAGTTGAACTCTGACCCTGGCAGCTGCCAGCTCAGCAAGTCTTAATGTTTATGCTTTTCACACGTGATTATCTGCTTGGTCAGGAAATTAAATATGTGAAATAATGAAATCTTCTGCTCTTTCCTGCTGGGATGATTTGGCCTTGTGTATGTGTTACCAAGATAACATGCAGCTGTTGGGAAAGTGTTACAGGGAACAAAGAAGTGTATTAAAAGACTGAATCTGCTATTGTATTCGGACTAGTTTGAAGCCTTGAAGAAGTAACTTTACAGAAAGACATTATGTCTGACCACGTGGATAGCAAGGCCGTATTGTTACCATAGGAAAACTTTTTTAAATATACAGCATCAGCAGTATTTTATGAATAGAGGACTGTAAGCTAAAGTGATGTAGATGCCCTGTGACATACCACGTCAGTAAAATGGGCACAACTTGAATGTAAAGACTATAAAATTGTATACTTCCTGTTTCATGTCAGACAAAATTCTGTACTTGTACGTTTTTTGCCTCCTGGTGTACACTAGTAAACTTTTGAACCTGAACCTCCTGTGTATTGATCTCTTGATTTTATTTAACAATATATGTCACTTGATGTGTATATGTGGACATATAGATGTTGACATATATATGTGTAGTTGGCATTTGCATGTATATCTGGGATATTTATATATATATGTATATATATATATATATATATATATATGTATATATATATATATATATGTGACTACATCTGTAGATATGTTGTATCCATTTATATAGTGATATATTTGCACACACACGCCCATCTAGCTGTAGGTATACATTCTCTGCACTGTTTCATGACTGGGCTGGGGTTATGTTTCTGACAACAGATGATTTCTGCATATCTGGCATGGCGTAGTGGTAAATCATTTTGTGTATGGTGTGCATGGTCCTGGGTTCTGGACTTGCAGTAGCTGTTTGTTTTGTTGCTGGGCAGAACACTGGCTGTTGGATATGGTGTGCTTAAGGCACTTTGAAGCGGTTGTAAGTGGGTTTGCACAGAGGTTAGCACTGCTGACTTCCAGTCACAGTGTCTTACACCCAGTTAGCTTCTCCTTTGCTTAATCTGTGTCAGCAGTGCTTAACCCCACGTAAACGCACTTGCACATTCTTACTAGTGCTTGCATATGCTTACTACTGCTTATCTGTGCTTATGCCTGCTTACTGCTGGTTTATTCATTATGATACTGACTCTTCACATGTGCATTTCTTGCAGTACTCCTGTTCATAAAAATTATGTTATTTAGTGGGTTTTGCATTGCAAATATTGCTTATACCATGCTTTGCAGTGTAAAATAGACTGTGCTGCATTGGGACTCCCTGCTCGTTAGGTGAAAGCTCTGCCCACTACACTATTGCTGACATGCTTCATTTGCATATGTCGTCTTTGTTCTCCTCTTCAGCCTTTTGGGCTGCTTTCACCATGGCTGAGCAATGGGCACACCCATGCACCTACGGTTAGCTGTACTCGGAGCTTTAGACAACAATACGGGGTTTCTTCATTTCATCTTTATGTCTTGTTGCTGTTGTACGCATGGGGGACTGTTGGTGGGGATATGCAGACACCTATGAGCAGCCTCACTCATTTATTTCCACGTTCTGCTGTTCTACTTTGCAGGGGCATGTTTATTCTGAGTGCTCTGCTCTCAGACATGCCCCCTGCACTCGTACATGCTCCATGTATGCCTAGGATGTCGGGCAGCGCGCCTTCATTAATATGCATGACACGCTGCCATCCTGCTCCTAAGTGGCCGCTTCCATGCAGGACTACACTAGTCCTGCATGGGAGATTAGTAAATCCGGGGGACATATATGACACTGACAACCTTTTTATTAAAAGCTTGATGTTAATGTCATGAGTATGCTATTGTTGTACTTGAAGTTATATACAAAACAAAGAAACAAAAAAAACTTATGTTTAATAGGGATGACATAAGATGTGTTAGTTTATTATAGTTAACTGCTGAGTACAAATAGCAATCCATTATCATTTAAATGTTTCATGATATTATTATTATTACATTTTCAATGAATGAAAATAGATGATTCAGGAAAGAAATTGATCTTTTGTGAGGCACATAATAGGAATCTTTAACTGCAATACAGCAGTTACTCACCTTTTCAAGATGACAGTAGATGAGATTCAAGATTGTATATAGTTATCAAACAATAAGAAATGTTACTTATCTCTTAGTGTTTTAATGAAAATATAAAAATGAGAAATATGTAAGTTAAGCAGCAACTTTGGGACACATAATACTTCTGTTATTTTTTTGCACCTATATACTGGTTTTAATGGATACAGACGTGTTCACTTTGCTGTTAATGACAATTTTCTTTAATTGAAGCATGGAGGTTTGGGCTTTTTAGAATAGTGGATGGATGGGTTTGTTTGGATGGTTAGACTATTCAAGCAGGGAGTACCCCATGAGGGGTTTGAAGGATTTTAAAAGTAAGTGTTTAGTTACATTAAGTTTTTTTTGTTGTTTTTTTGTGGGTGTCTACAATAACAATTATGTATTTAATTAAACTTTTAAGTACTAATGTCAGTATGACTATTAATAAGCAGTTTTTTTATCAAAAAAGCAATATTATGCCGATTCCATATAGTTAATTTTAAGAGAGTTACATCTACACCGTTGACGTGTATGACAAATGATATTTATTAATTATTTTTCTATAAATGTTAACGGATTGAATAATGGTGACAAGAGAGGTAGTCTAAACAAATATTTGAAATGATTTGACTCTAAAGTTATATTTTATAAGAAACGCACCTATTGACAGAAGATAAAGACAGACTTAATATTAAGTATTACTCTGTATTAACTAGTTCAAAATATAATAAAAAAGAGGAGTTGCTATATTATGGAAAAATTCTTTGCCTATGCCTAAAATCATTGACATATATACAGATGATAAAGACATGCTTTGTTCTGTTACCCTAGAATATAACAGGAGAATATTAACTCTTATTAACTTATACTAGATTCCTGGAATAGGAATTAAAACTATTCAACAACTTCTAGAACAGGTAATTAAAATGTCAAAAGGCAGCATCATACTAGCAGGAAATTTTAATTATATATTGTCACCAAAGGATACTAACACAACAGGTAAACAGAAAATACAGGCCTCAGCAAAGGCACTGTTAAAGTTCATTGAACTATTTCACCTTAGGGACGTGAACAATTTCTGAGATCCAGAATCACTTTTCTTTACTCATTACCCACATAAACATACAACACAATCCAGAACTGGCACCGGCATATTTAGGAATCAGGAAACATCTCTGTAACTGGATTCTGGACTTCCTGATTGAGAGACCACAGAGGGTGTGTTCGGGTAAGAACACATCAAAGTGCATTAAGATTAACATCGGAGTTCCACAGGGATGTGTTCACAGCCCACAGTTATTCACCATCCTGACCCATGACTGTTATGCTCGGCATAATTCCAATGGGTCTATATTATAACATCGACAGAGCAGAAGAGCGAATGCCCTTACATCCACACATCTTCAGTGAAACCACTAAATTTCTAAAGGCCAGAAAAGCGATCGAGACATTGTCGGGAATTTGTCATTTCCTCCACTGTAGTGCAATCTCAGAGTTGGCATATTTAAGTAGGGGGGTATGGAGGGCACAGTCCACCACATCAGGGGTGTGGGGGTGAAGCCCCCCAGTTTATTTTGTCTTTGGGTTTGGGTTTTTTTTTTTTTGGCCCAGTGATTTTTGGGGGGAAAAAAATCACTGTTCTGGCCATTCGAGATTTCATGATTTTGCTAAAGATGTGTCCATGTAAGGGTGTTCACTATTCTGCCCTGTTGATATTATAATGTAGACCCAGTTCCAACCACATCAAGTTTGTTGATGACACCACAGTTGTGGGGCTCATCACAAAGGAGGATGAAAGAGTATACAGAGAAGAGATGGCATCTCCGATCAGTTGGTGTGAGGGGAAAAACCTTGGCCAGAATGTAAGCAAGACCAAAGAGATTATCATCGACTTTAGGAAAAAGCAAACAAGACACCCAGCACTCAGGACCAATGGTGAAAGTGTGAGAGGGTTAAGAGTATGAAATCCCTGGGTGTACACATATCAGAGGATCTCTCACAGTCAGGAAACACTAGCCAACTGATCAAGAAAACACACCAATGCCTCTACTTTTTAAGAAGGCTGAAAAAGCTAAGATTAATCCTCATGTTCTCCTCACCTTCTATAGAGGTGCAATAGAGAGCTTCCTCACGTGCAACTTCACAGTGTGGTTTGGAAGCTGCACAGATACAGAAAAGAAGGTGCTAGAAACAGTGGTGAGGATTGCAGAGAAGGTAACAGGTTCCATTCTTCCATCATATAATAATATAGGACAACACGTATCCTGCACATGGACTGTTTAAGCAACTGGAATCAGGAGGAGATATTGCAGCATCCACTGCAGGACTACAAGATTCAATAACAGTTTCTACCCTATAGTGATTAGACTTCTGAACTCTGGCACTAGTCCCAGGGATCTGGACTCATAAGTAAATTTTTATTTGTGCAATATATATTTACATATATTCCAAGTAAGTACAATATTTTATTATATCCATAGTCAGTATTATTTAACCCACTCAAGTGCAGTATTAATCAAGTAACTTGGGCATTGTTCAATCTGTAGTGTGTTTTGTATTACTTTAAATAGGGTACTTAATTTAATTCAAGGGAGGGTATTCTTTTCATATGTGAGTGTTGGTAAATATATCTGCTCTTTCTTGTGTGTATTGGGAATAGTATTGTATTTGTTAGTTATGCTTATTCTTCGACTTGTATGTGTTGTTTCACTTTCCTTTGTAATCTCAAGAATTGAGCTGATGCATGAAATTTCATATAGGCTACATGTGTGCAGTTCTAAATGACAGTAAAACTTACTTTGACTTTGAGAATTGATGGAGTATATGTCTCCATTGAGTTAATAGATAAACTAGGCAAAGTTAAAGTGGTATCTTGTCCACTTTCAGATCACAATGCAATCATGTTTGAGTCTTTTTTAAACTCTAACAATAGCATTATGATCGGGAGAATACTAGCATATATAACTTGCTTAAATGATTTTTAAGGACTTTTTTATTAAAGAAATGCTCTCTTTTATAGAAATGAACAATACAGCAGATATTTAAGAAATCTATCTATGGGATGCACTAAAACATATCTTTTTGGTAGAGTCACCAATTGGCTATCAATTAAGGAAAAACAATGGGACAAAGAATTGTACGAGATACAAGAAAAACTTGACAAATTAAAACTGGAAAATCAGACAGGTAGCAATAATAACATAGAATAAATTAATAATCTAAATAATAAGTATTTGGAAAATTTAAATCATAAAACTAGGATTACTCTAGAAAAGTTTTAGATCATTGATGTCTCTAGTAACCCAAAATCTATGCATAAGTTAGCTAACAGAATAAAACTACTTTGTAAGTCTAACCATGTAAAGGAAATTTATTCACATAAGAGAAAAAGGAAAAGTGACAGAAATAGGAGATATTTTAAAAGAATTTAGAAAGTATTACAATAAAATCAATCAATATAATATAATAACAGACTCAGAAAGGATAATTAAAACTTTTATGAAAAAAATAAAAATGCCCAAGTGAAATTAATTGATAAACCTGTCTCAGTGTCTGAAATTCAAAGTCAAATTAACAAATAAAACCTAACAAGGCAGCAGGCAATGATGGAATTACAACAGAACTCTACAAATTACTACCTAAAGAAGCCTTAAACATATTACACAACATTTTTTTCTATAGTTAAAGACTTAACAAATGTTCCTCCCTCCTAGACGTATACTCTTACCTCCCCAATGTTAAAAACTAACAAAGATCCAACTGAATGCTCTTCATACAGACCCATTCCACTTTTAAATGTAGATTATAAATTATTCATGGAAATTCACCCTAATAGATTAAATATATTCTGCCTTCCATGATTAATGAGGCTCAAACTGATTTTTATTCTAAATAAAAACAGTAATGACAATATCAAAAGAATAATCACAGTAATTGACATGTAAACAAAACAAAAGAGAATCTAACATTAATAAGTCTAGACATTAATAGTGCTTTTGACTCTGAATTGGAAATGTCTTTTGTTAGAGACTGTAATTTTTCAAGTAATTTTACACATCTTATAAATCTTCTTTATGACAATTGTTTTGCATACATTAAAATAGGTACTTTTACTTCTGATGCAATACACATTTTGAAGGGAAGTAAACAAGGATTTTCTCTTTCACCCCTGCTTTTCACTCTAATTATGGAACCTTTTGCTAATTTTATTAGGCCAAATTTAGACATAAAAGGCATTTGCATGACTGAATTTGGTTTCTGCAAACTAATGATTTGCTGATGACATTCTTCTGACACTGAGTGACAGTGATAGTTCATTTTCTGCTGTTTTTAAAGCAATGGATGAGTTTCAAAAAAAGCTGTTCTCTCTTTTAATGATAACAAAACAAAAATACTCCCCATAAATGCCAATATTGGCAAGATAAATGATAGATTTACTAAATACATTGTCAAAGAGAGAAAAATGAACTGTTTAGGGATAATTATAACAGATAACATTAGTAATATAATAAATTACAATTATGCTAACACATAATCAGTATAAAGGATTTAATAAATAAGTGGAACAAATTTTTCTTCACAATGGAAGAGAGACTATCTATAATCAAAATGATTATTTTACCAAAAATTGTATATGTTACTCAATCATTATCTTTACCTCCATCTAAAACATGTATTAAAGAATTTAATGCATTAATTTTAAAATTTCTTTGGTACCCCAACAAACCAAGAATTGCCTTAAATTATCATACAAGGGACTAGACAGCAATTGGTATTGGACTACCAGATCTTGCTTTATATTCTTTATTATCGATTATAAAAGCAATCCCAGGATTCAGCAAGCCCTGAACAGCATGCAGGAATAGTGCAGCAGCTGCTGGAGGCAATATGGCCGCCGAGAGATCCAGGAACAAGCTCCCGGGCCATGCATGAGTGCTCCTGCACTATTCCTTCATGGACACAGCTCCTGTATGCAAATTACCCCATTTGCAGGTGAAAAACCATGCAAATGAGGTGAATTTGCAATCCAGGAAGCTGGCAGCCAGCCATGCAGGACTAGTGTAATCTGCAAAAATGTACTTGGTTAGTAACCGAGTACATTTCTGCGAACTACAAAATGGAGCCATGACAGCTCCAAATAAAAGGTGTATATAATGTGTAAAGCATGCCAGTGTCCAAATATATGGCCACTGGCATGGAAAACAGTTGCAAAAATAAAAAAAATAACTTTTATTTTTTTTGGCCGATTTCGGCCGTTTAAGCATATGGCAGCGGTGTGCAAATGGGATCGGCCCGAAAATAAAAAAAAAAAAACATGAAAAAGCCATTCTAGCCAAAATCACAATTTTGCCATTATACTCAATGGCAGGCAGAGGAAAACATGGCCAGTGAATAGTGGTTGATAAGGGGGAAGGCTCAGTGTCAGACTTGTAACTAGGCATTAGCAGGCAATCCTATGCAAATGAGGGGAATGATACTGAATCCTAGATTCCCCCTCATGGCTAGCCTGCACCCAACCATGTAGGTGCAGGAAGACCATAGTGCAAGCCTAAGAGCTAGCTGACATCATAGAGGGGTGTGTCAGGCATACTGTAAGCTTATTGGAGCCCTGTGGCTTGGGTTTGCCCTTAGCTTAGCAGAGCTAAGCAACAGGGTGTGTCTGAAGCTCCCAAGCACCCTTTACATAGCCTAAGTGGGTGTGCGTGCCACTCACCACGTTTTAAACAAAAGAAAAGGTAAACCAGGAAAAGCACCTCAGTGCACATCTGAGCACTGTGTTTGCGTGACGCACCTTGGAACTTAAACAGGAAGGCAATGGGAAGGGAAAACAGCAGTAGGAAGGTAATCAAGGAGAACTAGCATAGCTGGCATGTGAAATGTATCAGAATCAGCCAATTACACAGGGAGCAGCCCAGCCCAGCACACTACGATAAACTAGCAAACACCTTTCCCTCTGTTTTTTCCCAAAAACTCTATACCACCGGTGTACACAAGTGGGGAAAGTTTACCTAACAAAAGCAACACAATGATAGGGGCTGCATTAGCTCTCATAAATTATCATGTGGAAGAGGCTGAGGAGGGTGAGGATGAGAATGCTGACAACCAACCCACAGTGAGGAGAAGGAGAAGAGTGTACAGACCCAGGGTAACCTACCATGGGCTACATGAGCTGGAGATAGTGGAGCGCTATAGGGTGGACAGGGACCTCCTACAGCAAATTATTGAGCTGTGCTGCCATGCCTCACACACAGAACCAACAGAGAGGAACCCATCCCAGTGGTCACCAAGGGATGTGTAGGCCTACAAATACTAGCCACAGGTACTTTCCAAAGGCCAACTGGGGATATCATGGGGATCTCATAGGCATTAGCATCCAGGGTACTCCACCAGTTCCTGGATGCCATGTCAGCACATGCAGGTGAGCACGTATATTTCCACAATGCCCGTGAGGTGTTTACCAGCAATATGCGTCTCTTCCACCAAATAGCAGAATACCCTGAGGTAGTGGGTGCTAGAAACTGCACACACATACACATCAAAGTACCACCCGGTGAGGGGGGTAGGCTCTACATCAACCACAAGGCCTTCCTCTCCATCAACTGCCAGGTCATGTGCAATGCCCAGGGCATTATAATGAATGTGTGTGCTAGCTGCCCTGGAAGCTATCATGACTCCCAAATCTGGCATGTGACACAGCTGTATCAGAGATTTGCTAATGGGGACATCCCTTATGGCCACCTAGTTGGGGATGCTGGTTGCACACTGGAGCCTTGGCTGATGACATCCATCAGAAATGCACACACACCCAAACAAGAACTCCATAATGAGTCACACGCACAGACCAGAATCATAATAGAGTGAGTGTTTGTATGTGCCATGCTATACAATATGATCTTGTGGAAACAGCTGCAGTAGGAACAGCATGGGGCAGGGCCACACAGCCCCCTACCACTGCCAAGGCCTGCACAAGCACAGAGTGACTCAGAGGAGGAACAACCTGAGCCTGCCCCAGTAGGCAGAAGGAGGTGTGCCCAGTATGCCCAGGACTTGGCAAAGAGGCTGCGCATAGCACATACACTGACAAGGTAGGAACGCAGGGAATGACACCTCTCTCTGACTCGCACATAAGAAAAGGGATGCCAGACATAACACTACCTGTGCTTAACCATGTATAGGGAGTGTACTATGTCAGAGTGTACTATGTGCATGCGACATAGTCAGCCCTCCAGCACCATCCTCAATACTGGCACAGCCACAAGGTAAGTCACTCTCCCAATCAATTGCTGAACTGAGTAGTATCTTTTGTTACTTGTATCTATGGTATGGATGTGAGCATGCAAGAGAATTGGGTGGCTGAATGGGATGCCAGCAGATAGTAGACACCAATAGTGGCAGCATGAAATCTGTAACAAATACTGGTGTCACCATAGTAGCCAGTACTAGACAAGGTGACAAAATCCACTGCAGGAAATGTGGTGGGCCAATTGTGTGTCCATAGGGCACACACATGCCAGTCAGGGAGCATCACATACCCAACAACAGTCTCAGCCAGCAGGACAGGCATGGACAAATACAAAGAAAGGCTGTGCTAAGGCCTCTGATTGATGGCTATGGAGAACAGGTCCCCTCTGGACCTACACAGACAGACTACAACAGGTCAGGCAGTGGGATGTTAGTTCTGAAGGGTAAGAAGTCTGAAACTGAAATGTAGGTCAATAAAACATAAGAACGGTTGTTTGTCTTTTTTTTTTCGGCTTTTCCCGGTTAGGGGTCGCCATAGTGGAACTCCTGTCCGCTAATGATTGGCAGTAGATTTTTATGGTGCTGAGTTGCCAGCCTGATGCCCAACCTTCAGCGAAGGCACGCCCATTCACGCATTTCTTTCGGAGGCCACTCGACCGTGGGGAGTGCATGCAGACTCCACACAGAAAGCACTCCAGCCAAGAATCTAACAGCAGAGCCTCTTGCTGTGAGGCAACGCTACCGTGAATGGTAGTACACTGATATGCCTCTAGTCTGCATGATAGGTCAGAATACAGAATGAAATGGAGTACCTGAAATGCCAATACAGTCATAGCAAATGTGTACAATTGTCAGGTGTGCCCCCCCTCCACAATCCTATGTAGAAATGTAGTAACATGTATGTGTAGGTACAATAACAGTGAAGCACAGATTACCTGAGCTGGCCAAAGTAGCAGGATAGATTGTAGCATGTGTACAATATGCAGGGCTGCATGTGTTAGGTTGGTGTGTGTTGTATATGGTGTGAGAGTGGTCAGCATGTAGGCATGGTGAGGTTTGTTCTGGTGGCCATTGGCCAGTACTGCCGATGACAGGGCCAAGTTCTCACAACTGCAGTGCCAAACACAATGCATACCAGCAAAACACATTCCAGCAGTAAGACATAGTAGTTGTTTGGATGTAATATGTGTCACCATCTGAAAGAGGGACATGGCATGAATGTGGGCCCAGACATACATACAGTACACAGGTGGAAGTACCCCAGACAGACAGTGTATAACATGTTTCTGTCAAATGGACACACCTTTGGAACTGCACATACAGGTTAGCAGCACATTAGTTGGGTTTGTAGTATGGAATACCAATGTCATCTGGCCAAACACTAGCAGACCACAAAGGTCACAGGTATGAAATATTGAGAAATTGCTGATGTCCCTGCACAAGCCAGCATAAGTGGAATGCCCCACATATATCTGTGAGTCAGATGGAAGTAGTGTCCATAGTACACATGCACCCAGCTCACCCCACCATCACCCAAAGGTACCTCACAGGTCTTATCTCTGCTGTTGGGAATGAGTACAATATGACCCCCACCTCTGTATGGAAATAGCCACAGAATGTAGCATGCTGAAGAGGTGTCCCATGTAGGTGTGTCCCAAGCTGTAAGCAGCACCCTGCCAGCATCCATACCACTGGATCAATAATGACAGAAAGTATTGACATTAACACCTTGCACACCTACCCAGTCACCCCAGGGGAATATAGTGGCTTGTAGTCTGGGACTGTAGGAGTGACACAATGCAACGGCCTGCTACAGATGGCCTGCATCACTACCAAATGCCCTACACTCCTCTACCAAAGGCCTGTGTCTCACCCATACTGACAATGTATGTTATGTCATGGACTCCCAAATAACAACATAACACAGTCCACAGAACCCAAATGCAAGGCCATGTCGACAAATCCCAGCATCATGTCCACCATGTCCTACTGCATGAACTGTGGACCAGCACCAAATTACTGCTAGGATGAAGTGATAACTATAGGGAACTTATCAGATAATGCCCCATAATGTTAGGAAGAGGATAGAATAATAGGGGGGGGGGTAGGAGCATGGATGGCATGGAGTGTGTGAAGTCTGAAACTCAGCCATGTGCACATACTATCCCTGCTTGAAAACACAGGAATGGGTGGCTACAAACCTGCTTGTAAACCTCAATGTGAAGGGATAATGTCCAGAAATATGACCCCTGCCACTGGGTAACCTGTGTGAATCTGTACAGCTGTGAGGTATGGCCACAGCAGGATATGGCCATACTGTCACGTTGATGGATGTACAAGCATGGGATCATCAGCCACCACTGTACCAAGGTGCTGAACCATTTACACAGACCCATCAGCAAGTGTTTGCAGCTTCCCCTCCAGAATGGCATGATTGTGCAAGAATATGTAGGCTGCAGACCACAATACTGGACACAGCTTCATTCTCCCTGTGCTCCCCTGGAAATTATTGCAAGCAAATATATATCTGAACAGTAGTTGATGACATAAAACATCACAGTGTAAAACAGTACATATGTCTGAATATCTCTGCTAACACCAAAACCATGTAGCAGAAGCAGCACAGACACAATTACCTACAGTAACCCAATATCCTTTGCCCATTTTGACCCCATATTTTCAACTGATCTACAGATATCCCACAGAAACAGGTTGCTAGCTGTAGGTGTAGAACACAAAAGCCTGCACTGGAGTACAACCTACCTGAAATGGACTCACACATTCAATACAGAAGGTCATACTGGGCATGCTCCCACACTTAGAGAAACAAAGCCCATGTCTGACAACAAAGTACTGAAAGGTCATACTGGGCATGCTCCCACACTTACAGAAATGAAGCCCATGTCTGGCAACAACAGTGGACTATACATATCTGACAGTCACAGATGTTTGTGCACACACTCCACATTGCACATCAGTCATGCTTTGCACACACATTGAATAGGAATACACACATTTATCCAAGGACAACACACTATAATAGACCAAAATTACACATACATAGATGTGTGGAAAAGAATGACAAAGAGTGACAAAGAGCCACCCATCATGAGGCCTGTCCACCCAGCACACATCCAATTGGCTAAAACCACATGATGTGCAAATGTCAATCATTGTAGACATTTGCCTCTGGTATAGACATACATGTATATATGTATGTATGTGTATGTATATATATATATATATATATATATATATATATATATATATATATATATATATATATATATGGGTCTAGGAATATTCACTGAAAGCATATTTCACTGAAACACATTTGACTGTGCACAATTCACTGAAAGCTCAATTCACTGAAAACACAATTCACTGAAACACATTTCACTGAAAGTTATATATGGCCTTTTCCCCACTGTTGTGTGACCCTGGATTTAGTATATAGTAAGGGGGGGTGGCAGGCACCGTCCCCCACATTGGGGGTGTGGGGGGCATAGTCCGCCACCTATTTTAAATATTTTGAAATATATACATGGATACTTGCAATTCCAATAAATTACTCTTTTCTGAACTTAATATATATCCAAAATATGTGGGGGGCTATGCCCCCCCTTACTATATATACTAACTCCAAGGTCGCACAACAGTGGGGAAAAGGCCATATATAACTTTCAGTGAAATGTGTTTCAGTGAATTGAGCTTTCAGTGATTTGTGCACAGTCATTTGACTTTCAGTGAAATGTGCTTTCAGTGAAAAGTCCTAAACCCATATTATTTATTTTTATATATATATATATATATATATATATATATATATATAGATATATACACACACACACACACACACACACACACACACACACACACACACACACACACACACACATCTATGCATATATGTATATATATATATATATAGATATATATATATATATATATATATATATATATATATATATATATATATATATATATATATATATATATATATATATATATATATATATATATATATAGGGTGCATTCAGACATCAGGTCCATACTCTCTAACTCTCCTTCCTGCACAGCTGCACTGTTCTGCCTTGCTACAACACAGACAGGTGCCACATGTGGACACAGCCTAACATTAGGGGGTATATATAGGGACAGATTGCAGGTAAGTCTATAACACACCTATAGGATTTGTGCATGCTACATTACATGTTAACATGACTGTCCTGCAAGTGGTGGGCTCTGGAACCCACATGTCCATCATAACAACATTACTTCCACCACCAGCTATTGACCACACTAATATACATGTCTTGCAGTACACAACACACTATGTGATGGCTTACATCTTGTCAGTCAGTGCCAATCTGCACAGTTGACAGGTATGGCCCAGTGCCCACAGGGACAGACACTATTGTCTATAGCAGTTGTTCAGCTGGACTGCATTACAACAACTCCTGATGGCACATATAAATCATTCCACATCATCTATCCCATTATTATAGACCAAGTACTACATTCAAATACATGCATATATACTCCACATGCCTGCTGTGGGAATGATGTCTCTTCTAGATACAGTTTGCTGTGTGGATGGCTGGATGGATGTGTCTTTTTTTATTTTTAATTTTTTTTTGTATTTGCTTTTTTTTTCTCTCTCTCTCTCTCTCTCTCTCTCTCTCTGTCTCGGTCTCTTTCCACTAAATAGATTAAGCTGCTTTGAATAGATTGCAGCATGGATTTTGTAGGTAATGCACATGATCAGGTGATGGCCTCTGCACCAATCAGTGTCCACCACTTGCTACCTGTATGCAGCATGCTGTGTAGTACTTCCAATTACCACTGTCATGGCAACCAACTACTATAAATCCCTACATCATGTGGGTGTGGTCCCTTTACCTTTCCTGTATGGAAGACATCGTTCCTGTGTGTGGGAAGCAGTGTTACAGACAGAAGGTAGTAGCAATACCTCTTACAAGATGACTTGCAGACTCAGGCCAGCTGCATATTTGTATAAGGTTCCAGACTTACAGACAGTGTGATTAGTGTTGTTATATTCATTGTATGCCACGAGTGTTACAGGGTTTGTGTGCACATACTAGTTTAGCATGGAATGCAGTCTGTCTGCATACCTCTCAACTGTGGGCCTATCCACATGATGGCCAGAGGATTGCCTGTTATGTTTTGTCTGTCCATCACACAGGTCTTGTGTCAGATATATCACTGGGATTGTGTCTGTTGAGTGCTATCAGTACATGGCTACATCCATTTGTGTTTCTGACTTCATATTCCTGACTAAGGGTATGTTGTAGACTATCCTGTAACACCAGCAACTTTCTCAGTGTATAACAACACTATTTCAAATATGGCCCTGTGCTTCGGCCTCTATCCTACATATATATATGCCAGGCTTTGTCCATATGACAGGCAGTAAGAGGCTGTTATGTAGTGGCCTGTGATTATTCCTGCCATCATTCCAGTGCTGTTGCGGTCCCCAAACATATTGTGGGGTAGGGTCCATATATATGTGGGCTCAGCTGGACAAAACATGTGTGCCCTCCTGCAGTCCAGAGGTCAGTGTATGTAACAGTGTTATATGCCCCTGTAAGTCAGTCTATGGGGGAGGGGTATGCACCATATATAACCGAGGCTGTTGCAACATGTGAGAGATATCAGTAGTAAGATATCTTAAGGTATATGGCTGTACATTTTCATACATTTCACCTTGGGAATATTGGTGGCCTAGTGCTTACTGTCATACAGACTGTTCTGATTGTCACTGTGATAGTGATGTTTTCATTTAAGCCCTAGGGGTTGAGTACAGAGTGTAATTGGAGGCTGCTGAACTATACATCTGCATGACTTACTGTTGATTGATTGTTATCCTCTGGCCCAGTCTGTCTTTACTGTTGTACTACTTGAAGGCCTTGGTCTGGACAGCGACATATGTTATGCTTTTGGATTACTGTATAAAATGATCTGCTTGAGAGTTGCATTACTCAATTAGTATGTATTTCAAAGTCTTAACAGCTATATGAAATGGCATATACAACTGTAATAGTACACAAATAAACATTTCTTATGTATGCAAACCTGTGTGTGGTGTCATATCCTTTGACTTCTCTGTGGGTATATGTTTCATGCAAAAATTGTCTTTTTTATGGGTGAATCATACACTGTTCATTTTAAAAAGTGGCAACTGTAGGAATACTGGCTGTTCAATATGCTGTGAGCCCTCTAAATATGCATCTTCCTATACATATCTATGTGTGTGTATGTGTATTTACATATATATATATATATATATATATATATACATATATATATACATATATCTATATCTATCTATATATATATATATATATATATATATATATATATATATATATATATATATGGGTCCCCTTCACATGGTCGACAGTTCATTTGATCAACATTTATTTGGTCGACAATTCATATGGTCGACAGGCAGATTTGCCCCCCTCCCCAATGTTGTGCGACCCTGGAGTTGATATATATAGTTGGGGGGGGCACAGCCCCCCACATTGGAGGGTGTGGGGGGCAAAGCCCCCCACATAAAACTGCTTGTCAATCAAATGAATTGTCGATCAAATAAAAGTCGGTTAAATGAACTGTCGACCATGTGAAGTAGACCCATATATATATATATATATATATATATATATATATAGAGAGAGAGAGAGAGAGAGTAAAAAACACACCTTCCTTACTAGAGGCTTCAGTCCACCAGGAAAACTGCAATTAAATGTAAAACACTTGTAGTCCAAAAAATGGCAGGTAGTTCCAGTGTAAAAAACTCTTCTTTGCATAAGCACTTTCACAGATAACTTATGCTTCTTCAGATGCAAATGCATGCTGTCTATTGTGTAACTTATATACCTTGAACTAAGTCACAATCATCTTAAAGAAACATCCTTCATTAAGTAAAAACATTCAGTCCTTCACTATGTAAACATGATTCTAAAAAGTATAATGCATAACAAACACATAAAAAATGTATAAAGAATACATACATAAAAAATGCACATATAAATATACGAACATAAAAATGTGCTCAAATATAAACATATACTTTTAAAAATATCTAATACTTGTAAGTAAGCATGTCATAAAATGATTTAACATTTCATTTATTCAATGGTCTTGCTTTAAGTTTTGGTCTTATGGGTATCCTATCGTTTAACCCATGCCCATAATCTGCTTTTAGTTTTATAATCCATTTTGCCTCAAGCTGTTCTGTCCTATTTCTAATGTCCCCCATTCTGATGTTGTCATATATTTTACCTATAACTAAAAAAGTAAAATTGTGTGTGTTGTCATTCACTCTAATATGTTTAAATAATGCACCAACATCACTTTTCTTCTGTATCTGGTACATATGTTCCTTGATACGATCTCTAAGGGCTCTATCTGTTTTTCCCACATAGAAACAAAAACATACTGAACACTGGGCTAAATAAATAATATGTTCTGAAGCTCATGTAGCTGAAATGTTAAATACATATTCCCTGCCTGTGTCAAGATGTAAAAACTTATAACTATTACTTACATATTTACACATGGAACATCTCCCACATGGACAAGTCTGTCCATCTCTTTTCCTTATGTTTTCATTCTTAAAATAACAGTCTTCTCTTTAAAGAGTGCATATTCTTATGTGCAAAACTTGGTCTAGGTTCCAGTAAGGAACTAATCTCTTTATCTGTCATCAAAATTTCCCAGTGTTTTCCCAGTGGAATAAAACAGGGGAAATATTTTTTATTTTCTGTCTTATTTTTATGTGTTATATGTACTGACATATTATTCCTTTTAGAAAAATATGATTTAGCTGTGTTTTCCCTCATTTCAACCACCATATCTCTAGTTTTATTAATTTCATCTTTATGGTAACTTCTTTCTACAAAATGTTGACTCATCTTTTCAACTTGTTGTTTAAAATCCTCTGTTCTTGCATTAAGCCTTGATGCTCTAAGTAACTGGCTATGTGCTACGCTCTTAAATATATGTGGAGGGTGCATACTGGTTCTGTGCACAAAACTGTCACAGTGACATTCTTTCTTATATAAATTTGTATATATCCTCCCTTCCACATCTTTTTTAATGTTAACATCCAAAAAGTGAACTTCTTCTAATGACATAATCACTGAAAATTTTAAATAATTTGTAGAGTTATTAATGTAGTCAAAGAAATCTATAAACTGTACCTGTGTCCCCCCATAACAAAAAAGGTCATCCACAAACCTACAGTAATACAGAATATGTTGTCTGTATCTCCCTCTTAGAATAAACTCATCTTCCCAAATGGCTAGTACAGCATTGGCATAGCTATTGGCACAAGAAGTGCCCATAGCTACGCCATGCCTCTGCCAATAGATAGTTTCATTGAACATAAATTTTCCAAGACTGTCTTTAACAACTTAATAATAACTTCCATGTTCCCTTCATTAAATTCTTTACAAGACTTACAAAACAACTCTATGTTGCTTATTCCTTCTTTGTTCGGGATCATAGTAAACAGTGATGTAATATCCATAGTTACTAAATACACATCTTTACAGTTCTTATAATTATCACAAAAATCAAACAAGTCATTCAAAAAGTGTAAAACAACTATATATACACACACACATACATCTACATGAATAAATACATTTTCTGTACTGTTGAATGACTGTTCTGCATGATATGTTTGAGAAAACATCAGGGTTATTTATATATATATATATATATATATATATATATATATATATATATATATCAGAACAAGGGCCGTTGGATACAGAGTGATTAAGGCACTTTTAAGCAGTTGTAAGTGGGTTTGCGTGGGTTTGCCTAAAGGTAAGCACTGCTAACTTCCGGTTACAGTTTCTTATACTCAGTTAGCTTCTCAATTGCTTAACCTGTGTAGGCATTGCTTACCCCTGTGCAAACAGGCTTAAACCCGCTTACTGCTGCCTAAAAGTGCTTACTCCTGCTTACCCCTGCGCTAATTTCTTTAAAAGAAAAGAAAAAGGGTCGATAGGAAAGTGGTGAAAAAGGTGCACATAGAGGGAAAGACAGTAGGAAAATAGCCAGGGATGTGTAGGATGGGTGTAGGGAAGGTCCATAGCTGTCCATTTCTTCTACAGCAACAGCTGTGCGTATACACTGATTTGGAGGTAGATTTGGACACTCATACCCCTGAGAGATGGGTGAGGACAACAATAATATGTTGTGAAGCAAATTAGACCAGATTATATGTGTCCAGTAGACATGTGTGCGAAATGGACTGCTATGTATGTGGCAAGATTTTTTTTTGAGAACAGATTGCCCTTTTTTAAGGTGAGAGTGGGATGTTCGGGAGGGATAGTAGGTATATTTGGGGAGGTAGGTTGGGTAGGATAACAGACAAGACAGGCAAGACAGCATACAGGGGTGGTAGATGACACATGTGGGGGGTAAACACCTTGGATCGGGAGGGGTTTTCGGAAGTCGGAAGCCCATGAGCCCCCTAGTGGAAACAGTGGGATTGACGTCCCCACCCATGGGCAGTCACCACTGCAGCTTTATGGCCCCAAAGGTGGCTGTGCTCGGGGCTGAGTACGAGTGGCAGGCTGACCCTTTAGATGTGTCACACAGCCCTCAAACTGGCATAGCAGATCTCCAAACTCCCTGCGGAGCTCGCTATGCACCAGACCCCAGACCTGACGACATATGACAGTATCCTGTCTGCACCTGCTCCCAAGGGGGGTGAGCCCCATCCCCTGAGGTGGTTCCAACCGAAGGTGGTGCAGGACAAGCAGACGAGGAGGTCCTGGGGTGGGCCGCAGAAGGCTGGTGCCCGGTGCCACTGCCAGATGAGGTGGGTCTGCTGGGACCGGCCTTCCCAAATGTGCTATGGTGTTTCAATTTTAAAACATATGTGGGTTAGTAATAGTCAATACATTCCAGAATTAGGTATAACAGCATGCATAGATATTCCCATTAACCCAAAACATCAGATATGGAACAGTTGCATAGCAAACAGAACACATGCATATATGGAACCACAGTGGCCATTACAACAGCATGCAGGTACACTGATGGCAGCATGCTACCAATGTGGGAGTATTTCAACATGACACATGCATAGAAACAAATTTCAATATTTAACAAACAATAGGACATATGTCCCAACAGTGGATTTAATTGTACTCATACTGATTGGGTTGTGTATTTAGTTTATTGTTGCAGATATGGTGGGGGTAGAGAAAGATGTCAATTAACAACTTGTATATCCCTGTAGTTCTCACTACTTTCTTAGTCAGTGCTGTGATCTGTACCTTACAGGTATTATTACACTACCCTATGGCCTTAGTTTGGACAGTGGTATGGATGTAGACAACTATATACATGAACTGTGTTTTACCTGCAGTATACACCTCTCACCTGGTATACCTGTTGAGGTATTGTTTGTTAACACTACCTGACTGTTTCTACGCATATTCACAAATTCCAGGTTGATGTTATGCACATACCTCTCCATCTCTTATTGCACACACTCTGGGCATGTCTTGACAACATGCAGGTGAAACTGGGACATATTTTGACTATTGCCCTTATAAACCTTTGGTGAGTCGTACAATGACAGGTTTGTTTTCATAGACATTTTCCAAATATTTACAGGCCTGACAGTCAGTTATATGACATTAAATGTGCCTAAATGTCAGAGATTAGCACGTTGATATGCCAGGGGAACAGGGTAACAGCCAGCAGATATGGGCCAATTATCTGGGCATTCCAGACAGGTCTGTACAGTCGAGGGGTATGATTCTGCATACAGCTTACTACCACTCCTAGGATTCAAACCATGGCTGTGTGTGCTAAAAATAAAACCATGTACACCACAGTTGAGTGTGCTATATAGATATTGCTGTGTATCTTTTCTCTGAATTCTGTCTATAAGTCTCCTGTGATTTTACAATCTGACCTTGTAATTACAGCACTCTTATACAGGGTTTCCTAGACAGTTTTATTATGTAGCACTGTGTGGTTGACAGTGATGAGTAATACCTTATTATTCAGAGAAACTGCAACACTAACAATGCCATACAATACCAGACTAAACAGTACCAGTCCAGGATTTCAATCTTTTATTTCTAGGCACAGTTTTCGTATCTGACAGACATTTGGGGGGAATGTTTGTTAACACTATCTGAATGTTGCCAGACATATTACCAGATTCCACATTATTATTATGCACATACGTCTCACTCTGTTACTGCACACACTTTGGTCATAGCTTCACAACATGGGGGTGGAGTTGGGACATACTTTGCTTATTACTCATAACAGTTTGGTGAGTTGCTAGAGTGACAGGTTTGTTCTTATAGATACATTTCTGAGAGTTATGATGTTTGACTATCAGTTGTATGTCATTATTTGCTGCCTAAACTTCTGGGATCATCCCACTGATTTTCCAGGGGGACAGGCAGGGGACTTACACCAATTGTCTGGACTTTCTGAGAATATCTGTACAGTTGTGGGGTATGATTCTGCATACAGTTTACTACTACTCCCAGGATATGAACCATGGCTGTGTGTGCTAAAAATACAACACTTCACATCTCAGTTGACTGATACATACACATAGCTGGGACATCACCCATCTGCCTAGCCTCTTGGATCCACTAATCCAAGACCTACTGTCTTTCCCTCTGTGTGCCCCTTTTTCACCACTTTCCTTGTGTTATCTATCTTTTCACTGTTTTCTGTCTAAGTCTCTCTCAGATGTACAATATGGCCTTGTGATTGCCAGTCATATACAGACATTCCTACACATTTTATTTATGTAGCACAGTGTGGGTAACAGTGCTTAATACAACAGTTCTATTAAGAGATTGCAACACTACATTAGCATATGATACCAGAGTAAACACAAGCAGTCCAGGAGTCAGACCTTTATCACCAAGCTATTAACCTATTATTTACATACAGCCTATATGAGACTCTTCCTGCCATATTGTCTGGTTTATTCAGTACATGCCATACACAATACAATTTTTATACTGGCAATTAACTTTCTACTACTTTTAGATTTATTTCTTATGACAGTACATGCAAGATTATTACTAACCTGCCTCGTGATGCAACCTCTGCAGTCTACAGGCATGGACTTCCCAATTCACAGCCCAATCATCTGCCGCTGTCAAAGACATAAGAGGAATATTTAGCCATACCTATCCATAATATACATGAGCTGGAAATTATTTAACAGGTAGTAGACTGATACATACACATAGCTGGGACATCACCCATCTGCCTAGCCTCTTGGATCCACTAATCCAAGACCTCCCTCTTTCTCTGTTTCAGGTCAGCATAGTGATGTCTGACCTGCTCACCAGTTCGAGGGATGCCAGTGGCAATGGTGAGGTCACGGGTGAGACAGTCCCAGGCTTCAGCTTTATATTGGGAACCCTGGTACTGGCCCTGCAGCAGTCCCTGGTCATAGTCTTTAACAAGGAGTCCTGCCATGACTTTGGACTCCTGGATGCCCCAGCATTGCACCCGGAAGCATGATCCTTCACCCACACTGGCCATAGTGCCTACAGGAGGAAGCTGCAACCAGTTGTGAGATGTATTCCCACCTGTGGGGTTTAAATAGGGCTGCTTTCCCACATTTTGCCATGATTAGATGGTTTTGAGAATGCTAAGCTATGGGCAAACCTGCTTACCTAAAGTTGGCATTGCTAAAGGGGGTATACTAATGGGCAAACTGATTTAGCTGGCCTACACATTGCTTACACCTAGTAAGCAGGGGTGTGCAATGCTTAGCATTGCTTAATTTTAAATTTGCACACTATTTGCTGTTTGGCATTGATTTGTCATTCATTACATGTGTTTGATATCCATGATTCATGTGTACATACACTGTATGGGGTCCTTGTGTTTACTGGGGGATTTCAACACTTTATTACAATGACAACTCACATCTGGACTTAATGCAGTACTCCAGTTCACATATTTATGTTATGTAGTAGGTTATACAACATAAAACTGTATATAGATTCCTTTCATATGTACATTTTGATTTTCCTATAGTGAGGATCTGTTTGGAGATACCTCAGGTTTTGTGTACTGCTGTGATGACTTACTGGTTAACTACTGTGACTATAGTATACAGGGTCCTGGGTTCAAAGCACTTTTAAGCAATTATAAGTGGGTTTGCACGATGGTAAGTAATGCTAACCTCTGGTTAAATATGCTTGCAGGGAGTTAGTTTCAATATTGCTTAACGTGTGCACATTGCTTACCCCTGTGCAAACAGGCTTAAACCCACTTACTACTGCTTACAAGTGCTTACTCCTGCTCATACCTCTCAACCTGGAAACATCACAAATCTGGACAAGGCCCATGAAAAATAAGTACAAACCTGTATGCTGATTAACATACAATTTGCATATATAATTAAGTAACCCCACCCACTCCAATGGAATTGTGGGATACCAACTTTCAAATGCAAACTGAAGAACACACAACCAAAATATGGCACCAGATTCCCCCTGCAGCCATTCCAATGTCCCATTACCTGGCTATTTTGCCCCATTTACCATAAACACTAAATGTGTGCGTACTACTTTACTTTTACAATGATTATTTTGATTGTATTTTTTAGATTTTATAGCACAATGCACACACACACACACACACACACACACACACACACACACACACACACACACACACACACTAACAGAGATCTGCTAAACAAAGCAACACTGTCTCACAATGAAAATAGACTTAGCATTAAAATTTCTCTTCCCTTGAAACTTACATTCATTGAAACAGCATTGAAACCCACACCACATCCAAAGAAAATACATCTGGCCAGTGGTGGATAAAGATTACCTTTGGACTGTTTTCAAATCATAGGCTCCTGGGTTGCACACAAAATAAGAAATATACATGAGTTCTTTGATACACCTTCTTGATTTTATTAAATTATAATTCCTTGTAAAATACAGTATACTTGTTAGACTTAAGTTAGAGCACATTTTAAAATTTATTGTTTGAACATTTTTCCAGTAGGCAATGAAACAAAATGGATGAACCAATAATGACAAAACTTCCCAGTTCAGAACATTTCCATCATAAAAGTCTACTTACACACACACACACACACACACACACACACACACACACACACACACACACATATATATATATATATATATATATATATATATATATATATATATATACACATACATACATATATACATGCACACACACAAAAATAGAATGACAGTACTGTAAGTCATAGGCATCTTGCACAGCTTCTCACACTTATTTTCAATTTCAGTTTTTTTTTTGGTGGGGGGACAAAAGGCTTAAAACTAGGGCCACATTTTGAACATTGCTTGTATAATTTTAGAAAGTTGCTACAATAAAATGTTGTGTTACCACCATGTATTTCACTGCGACGTCTTGAACCCAGGGCCCTGTGCACTATAGTCAGAGCAGCATACCACTATGCCAAATCAACAGTTTCCAAAAAAGCACGAAGACTGAAATTTAAATGGCCATCATTTAGTGATTTCAGCTCTCACTTCTCACCATAGCTTTCAACATCTTAGCACAAAAAACCTGGGCAAAGCCAATAATGGGGAAATACAGCCCTAAAATAGGGGCAAATTTCAAATACTGATCTTATTAACTTAGAAAATTGCTAGAATAAAAGATTTTGTGTTACCATTTATTGTCTGAAGAATATGAAGTCTGAAATTCAAATGCCTGTCATTATTTAGTTAATTCAATCCTTCAGTGATATGGCACAAAAATCATCCATTTTTACTGTAATAGCTATATATCAAATAAAGCTAATTGCTCAGTGTTCTTGCTTGAAAATGCTATAAATATAATTAGATCAAACATGGTGTTTAATGTTATGCAGAGTTTAGTTTTTAGAAAGTTTTGCAGCTTGGAATGTATTATGTATGTCTTGTTAATGAAAAAATTAATATGCTAAATAAGTTTTATATACTAAGCTAACATGCGTGTATGAACAACATATCAAGTAACTATAATGTCAAATATTGCTAATATGGGTTAGCTTTCTTTGAATTTGCATATGATGCACATTGTGGCACATAACAGTTGTACTGGAATATAATAGATATGCAACCGTATAAATATTAACTATACTATATACATGACTTTAATGGTCACGCTTTCTATCATGTATTAGTCTGATTGTTATTGTTTATTTGACTCATAAATAGTGTACATATCATCAGCATTACAAGTTATACAGAAATAAAGAAGTGAATATTACAGAGACAAGGATGAAGAAAAAATGTAAGCAAATTAATAGAGTCATAATTTACATACTGTTCTTTTTATTTTAAAATATGAATAATGTATATAAGTTTTCAACTCCCTCCCCTACCCTCCTTTTTTCTTCTCTTTTTATATTTTGCCCATCTCTCTCTTTAAGATGTTATTTCTAACAATATGTTCTATTTTGTATCTTTATTCCCCATCTCTCCCTTAAACGGCTATATTTTTGTAAACACATCAATACTGGATGGAGATTTTTTTTGATACCAATGAATTTAAAATAAATGCCATTGAGAATAAAATTTATGTTTGACATTGAATATCACAAAAAGTAATGTGTATAGCAAGATTTTAGAAATGTTGTCACAATTAAAATAGGAGTTTGAAGATTGTGAAAGCAACAAAAAAAGTCATTGCTAAAAAAAATACCTGTAAACCTTGTTTTGTGGTGAATCTATTTCATATTATAAATGTTATATTGTGATAAGAATGAGGAGTACATTCATATGTAAGGTATATTGCCATATACAAAACTAGGGATCAGTGGAGGTGATAAATAGAGAAAAAGAATTTCATGAAAAGCTAAAAGACATCCCTATTATTGTATTCCACCTCTGTTTCTTTTACATTTTTCTTCTCTTGCTTGCCCCTCCCCTTTTCCTGATTTTTTCCCCCCACAAATAACTCAGGTCATATCATAACACAGAATTGTTTAATTGCCCTTAAGTCTAAGAGGTAAAAACAACCTAAAAAATTTCACACACACACACACACACACACACACACACACACACACACACACACACACCCCAGAGGCTCAAAAGTTTCTTCAATTTAATATACATCGTAAAAGCATTAAGACAGTGCATAGTGCATACATTCGGCTGAGCAGTTCAAGCATTAAGAGGCGGACTACCTGAACAGTTCAAAATGCATACATTCAGCTAACCAGACAGTGCATTAAGAAGGGGACTACCTGAGCATCTCAACAGTTCACAATGCATAAGTTCGGCTAGCAGACAGTGCATTAAGAAGAGGACTACCTGAGCAGTTCAACAGTTCACAATGCATATGTTTGGCTGAGTAGGCAAGCGGACTAGCGGACTACCTGAGCAGTTCAACAGTTCACAATGCATACGTTCAGCTGAGCACTTCAAATGCAAAAAGCTTCAGACTTCAGTTCACAATGCATACGTTTGGCTGAGCAGTTCAAACGCAAAAAGCAATTCAGGTTCAAAAGCAACATACCTTGGCATTTCTTCAGTAAGGAAAAGCAGTCTTCCATGGTTACAATTCGGTGCTCGTAAGCAGTACCTACCAGTAAAGTTCACAACAGAAGAACTTTCAGTGCTTGCAGCCAGCTCAATTCTGACAGGCTGATGGAGCTGATGTCATCGCGCACGTGATGACGTCAGCTCCAAAAGCGCAAAATAATTTTTTTTTTAAAAAAAATCGGGAATGAAGGGGGTGCCACTCGGGAATCGTGGCACCCCATTATTTGAACCCCAAAACTTGGTAAAAACCAAGTAATTTGGTACAGTTGGGAGGCATGCTCCTGCTTACCCCTGCACTAATTTAGACAGAAATGTAACATGGCTCTTGGGAAGGCGGTGGATTTGGACACTGTATGGATTTATCATTCATTACACATTATACTTTCAATTCGTATCCCTGATTCATGTGTACATATGCTGTATGGGGCACTTGTGTTTATCTGTGGATTTTACAACATTATTACAATGACACCTCACATCTGCATTTAATGCAGTACTCCACTTCACAAATATATGTTATTAATAGGTTATATGGCAAAAAAAATGTTCATAAAGTGATTTGACATGGAAAATGGAATTTACTACAGTGTGAAATGAACCAGGAATGACTGCTAGCAAGGTGAATGCTCTGACCACTGCACTATTGCAATACTGCTTCATTTGCCTGTATCTTGATATTTATCTTCTTGTGCAATTTAAGCTGCAGTATGAGTAGCTAAGCAATGGGCAAACCCGGGCACCTACAGTTAAATTTAATCTGTTTCATAAAAAAAACATTTCTACTGCTATTTTCTCTTGGAAGGGATTCCTGCATGCATCTGCATATTTGGCAGACATCCTAGCAGCCCTCCATACCTCTCAACCTCTTAATGCACATTATCTGGACAAAGCTTGACAACATGAGGTCCAACTACGGACATATTTTAATTATTGCTCTTATAAACTCGGGGCAGTTGCTAGAGTAACAGGATTGCTTTTAATATAGATTTTCTGATGGATTTGGTGTCTGACACGCATATGTATGCCATTATTTCACGGCTTCATTCCTGACATCATCCCGTGATTTCAGGGTACAACTGGGGTACATACCAACTCTATGGACAACAAATGGGTGGACAGTATGCAATGATTTGTACAGTTGGGAGGTATGCAACCTCCTATGAGCATTCTCGCTCATTGTTATTGCTGAATTTTACTTCCTGAGTTCAGGGGTGTGTATATTGTGAGAACTCTGCTCTCAGACACACCCCCTTCACTTGTCCACACTCCATGTCCATTTAGGAGCAGAGATAGCCTCACCATCATTACTACGCATGGTGCGCTGCCATGCTGCTCCTAAACGGTCGCTTCCATACAGGAATAACCTATTCCTGCATGGAACCTTACTGAATCCCAGGGAATATTTCTTTGGATAAATGATATTTATACAGCCAGGTGGAAAGAGTTTCTAGGATGCCTTTTCATAAAATTTAAACATAACATAAACTCTAATCATAATCTTATATTACACAATAGCTACTAAAAGATTACTTTTCAGAAAGGAATCACCAGACAGCTGACTTTTTATTTTATTTCTACTATATTAAATATCTTTACAAACTTAATTTATAGAAATCCAACATATAAGGTATGGACTTTTCTTCTTTTCCCTATAGCATACACTCAAAGTAATATTGTCACTTCAAAGTTAGACACAATGATTACATTTAAAGAAAAAAAATCTGATACATTGGTTCCAAGTAATGAATAATGAAAAACTGCATTTTCCTAATTATATCATAAGGATATATGATTTAAGCAAATATATGTGGTTGGATGTACACTGTTGCAGATAATAGATAATATGTAGAAGGTAAAATTAATTTAATGCAACCAAGGATAAATTTTTAATACTATTAATACAGCAAAACATACTAGGAGAAGGTCCTTTATCCAAATTATATAGAGTGGTGAGAAAAGAAACAAAAGATTGCAATGACAATTATTGGAACTATTTTACTCAAATTAATAACAGACCTCCAGATGAAGAGGATAAAAAATAATTTTAATATCTTCCAAATAGACAACTTCTTCTCTTAGATGAAAACATTTTTCTTGGAAATACTTGCATAGATCTTTCTTCGCACATTATAAAACTGAATTAATGTTTAAAAGAAGCAAGTTTGTTGTAGGTGAAAATAGGAGCTTAAAGCAGATTGGCAACACATGTTTTTTGTGTTGTATTTACACCTTACTGGAATAACATTAATCTTTTGTACATGTTTTACTTGGGGACAATTTTGTTTTATCTAAGTCCTTAATTATTTTTAATACCCTTTTTCCTGTTTGTGTTAAAGGAATGAAATACCCCCTTTTATGGTCCATTTTATCAATTGCAAGGAAAGTTCCAATCAAGAATTGGAAGAATGAAGCTACGCTCTCTTCCAAAGAATTCACAAATATTGCAATGTATGTCATATGGAAATTATCACCATTAAATCAAGATCTACTAGAATCACCTCCTACTATAGTATATGGGCAATTTTCAAGGAACTGCTTGATAAACAAAAATAGCTATACTCCTATCAGTTGTAATATATAAGATTCTTTTTGAGAATCTTCATTGTTAGTAGGCACGTTTGTAAATAGTTGCTCTTGTTTGTTCTTGTTCATATTGTTCTTTTTTATCCTCACAAATTTCTAAATACAATTATTGTTATGATCAATTTGTTCAGTTAAAATCTAATAAAAACTTAAAAAAAAACACATGGGACAAAGTTTTTTGAGTTTGGAGTAACATTTCTGGCCAAATCCCTGGTTATATGTATACATCTTCATAACTCTGAAAAAAAATGAATCAACAAGCATAGGAATCTATCTAGTTCCAACCTCTCCACCACAAGTGTTAAGGACAAAATAAAAATAAAGAAACTATTGGTCTTAAAACTTCATTGATGAGGTAATTCACAATAACTTCCTAAAAAATCATGAAAGCCAGGTAGTGTTCCAAAGTAACAAGCCTTTATTCATCACAAACAACTGATCTTCAGTAACAAAAATCAGAAATACTTTACATTGTTAAACGTATCATCTTATATACAATTGGAAGTAGATGTGGAAAAAATATGTATTGTTTAATTTTAAACCAGCCTATTCAAGGTAAACAATATAAACAGGACTTTAAAGAATAGCAAGTGGGTCTACTTTAGATCAACAAAAAGTCAAAATGTCGAACACTCATATGAGCATAAATGCAGGAACTCGACATTTATTTTTTTGGATCGCAGTACAGTGAGGATAGCAATATTTGCCCTTTCCTCACTGTAGTGGGATCTCGGAGTTGGAGTATATATTTAGCGGGGGGGCACAGCCCCCCACAATAGCGATTTCGAATTTCTGCATTTATGCTCATGTGAAAGTTCTACATTTTGATTTTTCGTCTATATAATATAGACCCTAGCAAGTGCCCACCTCCACACGCTAATACTGATTAGGTCAAACTAAATCCTAGTTATGGAAAACACGACCTATCTATTTGCAACCCACATTCCCAAATCAGGTATTAAGAAAAGCATAACATACACATAAAATACTGACTTTTAACTTAAATTGCTTTCTTTCAACTAATGCAGTAAAACCTTCAACAAGTCTGTGATAAGAACTAAAATCATATCATATACATAGGTAGATAAGTAAAAAGAGCTAACTAGATTGATACAAGAAAAACACATAGCTATCTAACCATAAACATTATCTAAGTAGAACACTATAAATATAAATATATTTCTGTCTAACAATATCTATGTATTAGTTTGTATAAAAACTGTATTTATAGCTCAGAAAACATTATCATTTAGATAAAAATTAATTACTTCTATTTTATTTACATCTCAGAAAAAATGTCAGTGCTTTGCAAAAAAAAAAAAAAGTTTACATATTGTGTGGCAGCCTACATAAAGTCAACACACTCTTTGTAGAGCAACAGTGGTTAAGTCCTGGGTTTTTTTAATCCATTTAATTTCAACTGCAGGCATAATTCTTTTTTCTCCAAAAAAAATTGACATCCCCTTCAAGCTCATCCATCTCCACATAGTCCAGAATGATAAATTTAAAACCAGAATGGCTGGCATGTTCTAATAAGTGTTTGGATAAGGCGTTTACATCTGATGTCAGAAAGATGGCCTGAGATCCTCCTTTTTAGTTTATTCATAGTCATACCCATATACAATGTAGAGCAGTCATTACACATGGCCCTATATACAACTTTCTCAGTATTACAGTTACCACTCATTGAAGTTTTTGCCATCTTTTTCAGATAGAGGCTCTCAAATGAGTTGCACCCGATCAAGTATTCACAGAAAGTGCACTTAGGCAGCCCACAGATTTTAATGCTCATGTCATCCTGGTGTTTCTTATTTTTCTTTTTCTTTTCTAGACATGCTTCTCCTCTTTTTATATACAAAAGTAGTGTGATCTTCTAAAACCCTTACAAGCTGCTGATTGTCAGTGAAGATGGCCCAGTTCTCCTTAATAATGGCTTTAACTGTATTGAAATCACAAGTGTAAGTTAGAATGCAACTGTACTTAATTTTCTCTTCTTTTGGGTTAGGGTGACCTTATTGCATAATTCTAACAAAGGCCTATTCCATATGGGGTCATTGTTAATTTTAGAATCTCTAATGGGATCCAGGATCATATGCAGACCTCCCAACCATTCTGAATTACTCGGTTTTTATCGAGTTTTGGGGTCCAAATGAAGGGGTGCCACGATTCCCGAGTGGCACCCCTTCATTTCCGATTTTTTTTTTTGCTTTATTTAAAGTTTTCGCGCTGTCGGAGCTGTCATCACGTGCGCAATGACGTCAGCTCCATTAGGCTACCAGCCAGTCGGAATTGAGCTCAAGGAACTCACATCATCATTTCCGGCTGGCTGGAGGGCAGAGTTTGCGAGTAGGGATTAATGGCAGCAACGACAGGATAAGAGGTAGTGTGTGTGTGTGTGTGCACTTAGTGGCTAGAGGTATTTAGTCTCAAACCCTGTACCTTTGGTACGGGGTAAAAAGAGCCTACTATCCCTAGCCACCACCATTTCTGAGTGAGTTGAGAGCTATGATGAGAAGTGAGAACATTTTATTTCTGCTAACAGTTGAAAGTTATGCTCTGAGCTTTGTCCAGATTTTTTTTGTACTAAGTGTTGAGAGAGTTGTGATGAGAAGTAAGAACATTTTTTTTGTGCTAAGAGTTTAGAGCTATGATAAGAAGTGAGCACACAATTTGTATTCCCCCATTATTGTTTTTGTGCTAACAGTTCAGAGATATGGTGAGTGAGAAGTGAGAACTGAATTTGTATTCCCCCATTATTGGCTTTGTTGTTTGTCCATGTTTTTTGTGTTGAGGTTAAGAGCTATGTTGAGAAGTGAGAAATTAATTCACTAAATGATGGCTATTAAGTTTCAGTCTTCCTATTTTTCAGGCAGCTGTTGATTTGGCATAGTGGTATGTTGTTCTGACTGTAGTGCATAGAGTCCTGGGTTCAAAACCTGCCAGTGAAATGCATGATGGTAACACAACATTTTATTCTAGCAACTTTACAAAATTATACAAGCAATGTTTAAAATGTGTCCCTGGTTTTTGACCTTTTGTCCCCCCCCCCAAAAAATGAAATTGAAAATAAGTGCGAGATGCTGTGCAAGATGCCTATGGCTTACACTACTGTCATTCTATTTATAGTGTGGGTGTGGAAGCAGACTTTTATGATGGAAAAGTTCTGAATTGGGCAGTTGTGTCATTATTGGTTCATGTGTTTTGTTTCATTGCCTACAGTACAGATTACTGGTAAAATGTTCAAACAATAAATTTAAAATGCGCTCTAACATGTGTGTTGTATTATACAAGGAATATAATTTAATAAAGTCAGGAAGCTGTATAAAGAAAAGAATACATGTATGTTTCTTGTTTTGTGTGGAAGGGGCCAATGATTTGAAAACAGCCCAAAGGTAATCTTTATCCACCACTGGCCAGATGCATTTTCTTTGGATGTGGTGTGGGTCTCAATGCTGTTTCAATGAATGTGAGTTTCAAGGGCAAAGAAGTTTTAATGTCAAGCATATTTTCATTGTGAGACAGTATTGCTTTGTTTACCAGATGATGTCTTTTAGTGTTTCTGCATTGTTGTGCTGTAAAATGTAAAAATAAAATCCAAATCATTGTAAAAGTAAAGCTGTATGCATACATTAGTGTTTATGGTAAATGGGGCGAAATAGCCAGGTAACGGGACATTGGAATGGCTGCAGAGGGACTCTGGTGCCATGTTTTGGTTGTCTGTTCTTCAGTTTGCGTTCGAAAGTTGGTATCCCACAATTCCACTGGAGTGGGTGGAGTTACATAATTATGTATTCAAATTAGATGTTAATCAGCGTACAGATTTGTACCTATTTTTCATGGGCCTTGTCCAGATTTTTGATGTTTCCAGGTTGAGAGGTATGATCATATGTAACATGTTTGATTCATAACCCCTGGTTAAGAAATCCTTCTCAAGATCATTCATATTTTTCAGAAAAGGGGCCAAATCTGTAGTAATGCATGCTAATATGTAGCCTTGTGATTTTATTACATTGTGCATTACATTAGTTTTTACTGGATGCATACTGTCTCTATGAATAAGTGTTCATTCTTGTTGGTTTCCTGTATAAGTTACTAATTAATTTCCCTCTGTCTTTATCAATACTTACAGACATATCAAAGAACTGCACTGACTCCAAGCTGATGGTTATGGTAAATTTCAGAAAGGAGGTGGAGTTACTGATGTAATGGATAAACTTAGTGAGTTTAGATTTTTCACCTTGCCAGACAATGAATACATTGTCAATAAAGTGAAGATAGCTGGTCATAAATCTCCGGTATTTACTTTGCTGTACAAACTCCTCCTCCTCCTCCCACTTGCTTAAGGCTACATTGGCCAGGATAGGGGCCATAGCTGCACCCATGGCTATCTTATTCATCTGTTTGTAAGCCTGGCCATTGAAACTGAAAAAGAATGTAACTCAACACCAAGTTTATTAGTTATCCCAAGCATTTGCCCTTGTGTAGCATCATTATTTCAGCTATAAGCCTCTGTAGCTGCTTCAATACAGTACACGTGTGGTAACACAGTGTATAGGGCTTCAGTGTCAATAGTTACCAATATGCTTTGTTAATTCACATACACTTCTTTTATTTTTCTTAAAAAATCAAGTGAATCTAAAATAAAAGATGAGCTCTTTTCAGCAAGAGGCTGTAGAATAAAATCTAAGTATATGGCAGTGGCCTTGATATGGAACCTCCACTTGCAATAACAGGTCTGTAGGGTAGAAACAGCAACCAGTGTGTAAACAAAGGACAAAAATGACATTCCCTATTCTTATGGGATTTGGACATCCTGAAAAAGTAAGGTAACATAGTGAGGAGTGTTCAAATACTCAAAAAAGTTTTCACTAATACGTTCTTCATTAAGCATTGTGGTTAGCTTATATTTCCATTCTATATATGCAGTTTTAACCTCCTCAAATGAATGTTTAGAATAAAATTCAGGTGTGTTCATTATGTTTTCTATTTTCATTATATAACTTATAGTATCTGTAACCAGTATGCTCCCACCTTTGTCAGCCTTCATAACAGGTCTAGTTTTATCATTGCTCAAATTCTTAAGTGCTACTATCTCATCCTTTGAAATATTATAAAATTGATATATTTTTTTTTTTTTTTGAGAGCCTTTCTTATGTCAAGCTCACATTTTGTCTCGAAGACTGCAAGTGTGGGATGGAGTGGAGGGCAAAAACTACTGGGTCTTTTAATTTTTTCTTCAATGGGTTAATCTTCCTCCATGTTATTTTTCTCCTGAAATACAAGTTTCAAATTCAACTTCCTTACATACATTTTTAAATCAATGATGGTCTGTGTCTCATTGCTCCTTCCGTGAAGTATGAATGTAAGTCTTCTATTAAGCACTTTTTCTTCAAGTGCTGTCAGTGGTTTCTTTGAATGATTTCAGATCCTGGGGCTAATTCTGTCTGCAGGCTCATGGCCCTGATGGGTAGAAGTTGTTGTTCCCCAGGTACCTCAACTCTCTTGCCCCTGTCCACTGCTTCCTCCTCCAGTTGTTCTGGTCTTCTCTCCTTGGGTTCAGATGGTAGCTTGCTTCTTCTCTCTGTAACCTCAGTGGGCTGTATCTCTGGTTGTAGTTGTAATTGTTGTGATGATAATTCCTGTTCATGTGTACTGGGTTCTGGTGATATGAGCCCTCTAAGTTGTATTGTAGCTGGGTAGGACTCCGGTGTTCTCTCAGGTCCATATGTGGGGTCCAAGTGGTACTGGATGCTGTTGGTCGGTCCTCCATTAGTCTGTCCCTCATTTGTTTGTCTGGTCATGTGGGTGTGTTCACATTGTGAAAAACCTGTTCATTTCTATCACCAGCATTACCAGCCTGAACATTCAGATTATTGTTGACATTACTGGCATCATTTTTATTGGTGTTATTGGTGATATCTGTAGGTGTCTATGATATCCTGTTGTTGGCTCTCCTGTTAAAATGTCTCCTGTAGTTCTGCCATCTATTTCCGCCTTCCCTTCTGGATCTATGCTTCATGAGACACTGTGGATCATCTTTATCTATCTGATCTCTGTTCAGTTTCTGAATTTTTCTCTCTTGGATGGGCTTCTGATAATTGTGAACCTTCTCTGTCACATTGTGGAATTTCTGTACATGATCTGCCTCCTGCTTACTTTCAGTCAGAAGAGTCTCAATCATTTCTGCTGTGGTGTCCTGTTTTTCTTTGTTGTGTTTGATAAGCAGGTCTATTAGCTTAAAACTATTTTCCTCAAGAATGTCAGTCAATTCCTGTGCCAGTTCTTCACTCACATTGTTCCACATTAATTTTTTATTAAGTCTCAGTCCCCATGGTAATCTTCTTTTATCTCTACTCCTTTCCAAATATATTTGCTCCCAGAACACACCTTGTAGCAGTTTAAGTTGCTTTTCTAGCTTTGCAAAATTATCAGAGTGCATATTCACATTATTACCGAGTGGGATTTCATTTGAAGTAATGTTGGGGTGCTGACCTTCATCGTCCCATACTGAAACAGTCATTAGGTCTCAAAGCTGTGTATTCTCCATGCTGAGAAAGGTCAACAAAGTGGATTCCTAATGCCAAAGCAAATCATTGGGCACAAAACCAAAGATCACAAATATAAAAAATGAATGAATAAGCATAGGAATCTGTCTAATTCCAACCTCTCCACCATACGTGCTGAGGACAAAATAAAAACAGAGAAACTAGTGGTCTTAAAACTTCATTGATGTGCTCAGTCACAATGATTCACAAAAACAGTCATGAAAACCAGGGTGTGTTCCAAAGCAGCAAGCCTTTATTCATCACAGACAAGCAATCCTCAGTAACAGAAACCAGAAATATTTTACAAAGTTAAACATATCAGCTTATATACCCTTAGAAGTAAGTGTGGAAGAAATATGTATTGTTTAATTTTAAACAAGCTTATTCAAGGTAAACAATATAAACAGGGCAATAAAAAAGTGCATTTTAGAACAGCAAGTACCCACCTCCACACACTACTACTGATTAGGTCAAACTAAATCCTAGTTAAGGAAAACACTGCCTATCTATTTGCAATCCACATTCCCAAATCAAGTATTAAGAAAAGCATAACATACACATAAAAAGACTGACTTTTAACTAAAATCGCTTTTGGCTAACTAATGCAATAAAGCCTTCATCAGGTCTGTGACAAGAACTAAAATCATATACATAGATAGATAAGTAAAAAGAGCTAACTAGATAGATACAAGAAAAACATATAGCTATCTAATCATAAACATTATCTAACTAGAACACTATAAATATAAACATATAACTTTCTAAAATATATAATGTGTATTAGTGTGTATAAAAACTAATCCCAGGATTCACTAATCTTCCGTGCAGGCATAAGTTATTCCAGCACAGAAACGACCATTTAAGGGCAGCATGGCAATGTGCCATGCATAGTAATAAAGGTGCACTGCCTCAGCTCCTTAATGGACATGGAGCGTGGATGAGTGCAGGGAGTGTGTCTGAGAGCAAAGCTCTCACAGTACACATGCCGCTGCACTCAGGAAGTGCCGTTCAGCAATTACAATGAGCGAGAATGCTCATAGGAAGTTGCATAACTCCCAGATGTACAAATCTTCGCAGAATGTCCAGATTTGTAGCCCATACAGTTGACCTGTACCCCCATTTCTCCTGGCAAATCACTGGGATGATCTCAGGATTGAAGTCGGTAAACAATGGCATACATTTCAGTTTCAGACTTTAGATCCATCAGAAAACATATATTAAAGCAAATCCTGTTACACTAGCAACTTTCCCAAGTTTATAAGAGCAATATTTAAAATATGTCCGTAGTTGGAACTCATGTTGTCAAGCTTTGCCCAGATAATTTACATGAAGAGGTTGAGAGGTATGGGGGTTGCTTGGATGTCTGCCAAATGTGAAGATGCACTCAGGAATCCACAGTAATAAGTTTGATCTGCCCCTTCCTAGAGAAAATAACAGTAGAGAATTGTTTTTTATCAAACAGATTAAATTTAACCATGGGTGCACAGATTTGCCCATTGCTTAGTTACGCATACTGTAGCTTAATTAGCACAAGAAGATAAATAGCAAGATACATTCAGTTGAAGCAGTGTTGCAATAATGTAGTGGTCAGACAGTTCACTTTGTGAGCAGTCATTCCTGGTTCTATCCTCACTGTAGGTAATTCCATTTTCCATGTGAAAGCAATTTATGAACATTTTTTTGCTGTATAACCTACTAAATAACATATATTTATAAACTGGAATACTGCATTAGGTGCAGATATGAGGTGTCATTGTAATAATGTGGTAAAATCCACAGAAAACACAAGTGCCCCATACAGTATACGTACACTTGAATCAGGGATACTAAATGAAGTTATAATGTGTAATGAATGATAAATCCATAGAGTGTCCAAATGCACCACTTTCCCAAGAACCATGTTTCATTTCTTTCTAAATTAGTGCGGGGGTAAACGGGAGTAAGCACTTTTAAGCAGTAGTAAGCGGGTTTAAGTCTGTTTGCATGGAGGTAAGCAATTTTGAAGCTAACTCCCTGTAAGCATATTTAACCAGAAGTTAGCATTGCTTATCATCGTGCAAACCCATTTACACCTGCTTAAAAGTGCCTTAATCACTCTGTATCCAACAGCCCTTGTTCTGCCCAGCAACAAAAGAAACAGGCCTTGAACCCAGGACTCTGTACACTATAGATACAGGAGTTAACCAGTAAGCCATCACAGCTATACATAAAGTTGTGGTATACCCAACAGATCTTCACTATAGCAATATCACAATTTACATGTGAAAGGAATCTATAAACAGTTTTATATTGTATAATGTACCACATAACATATATATGTGAACTGGAGTACTGCATTAAGTCCAGATGTGAGGTGTCATTGTAATAAAGTGGTGAAACCCTCCGATAAACACATATACCCCATACAATGTATGAACACATGAATCACGGATACCAAACAAATATATAACATGTAATGAATGCTAAATCAATGCCAAACAGCAAATAGTGTGCAAATTTAAACATAAGCAATGGTAAGCATTGCACACCTCTGCTTACTAGGTGTAAGTAATGCATAGCCCAGCTAAATAGATTTGCCCATTGGTATCCCCTTTAAGCAATGCCAACCTTAGGTAAGCAGGTTTGCCCATAGCTTAGCATATTCAAAACCATCCAATCACGGCAAAGTGTGGGAAATCGGCCCTATTTAAACCCCACAGGTGGGAATACATCTCATAACTGGTTGCAGCTTCCTCTTGTAGGCACTATGGCCATTGTTGGAGAAGGATTGCGCTTCCAAGCGCAGAACTGGGGCATCCAGAAGTCCAAAGTCATGGCAGGACTCCTTGTTAAAGACCATGAACAGAGACTGCTGCAGGGCCAGTATCAGGGTTCCCAACATAAAGCAAAAGCCTAGGATAATCTCTCCCATGACCTCACCAGTGCCACTGGCATCCCTCAAACTGGTGAGCAAGTCAGGCATCACTATGCCAACCTGAAATGGAGGAAGAAGGAGCTCTTGGATCAGTGGATCCAAGAAGCTAGGCAGAAAGGTGATATCCCAGTCGTGTGTAAGTATCATTCTACTACCTGTTTAATAATTGCCAGCTCATGTATATTATGGATATGTATGGATAAATATTCCTCTTATGACTTTGACAGTGGCAGCAGAGTGGGCTGTGAATCAGGAAGCCCATGGCTGTAGGCTGCAGAGGCTGCATCATGAGGCAGGTTAGTAATAATCTTGCATGTATTGTCATAAGAAATAAATCTAAAAGTAGTAGAAAGGTAATTGCCAGTATAAAACCTGTATTGTGTATGGGATGTACTGAATAAATCAGACAATAATGCAGGAAGTCTCATATAGGTTTTATGTAAATAAAAGTGTAACAGCCTGGCAAAAAGGTCTAACTCCTGGACTGCTTGTGTTTACTCTGGTATCATATGGTAATGTAGTGTTGCATTTTCTTAATAGTACTGTTGTATTAAGCACTGTTACCCACACTGTGCTACATAAATAAAATGTGTAGGAATGTTTGCATACAACTGTTGTAATCACAAGGTCATATTGTACAAATGAGAGAGACTTAGACAGAAAACAGTGAAAAGATACACAACATAATCCAAATAGCAAACTCAACTGAGATGTAAACTGTTGTATTTTTAGCACACAGAGCCATGGTTCGAATCCTGGGAGTGGTAGTAAGCTGTATGCAGAATCATACTCCTCAACTGTACATATATGTTTTCAGAAAGTTCAGATAATTGCCTTAAGTTTCCTGCCTGTCACCCTGTCCCCCTGGCAAATCAGTGGGATGATCCCAGAAGTTTAGGCAGCAAATATTGACATACAACTGATTGTCAGACATCATAACTATTGGAAATATATCTATAAGAACAAACCTGTCACCATACCTCCCAACTGTACTGAATTACTCAGTTTTTACCGAGTTTTGGGGTCCAAAACATGGGGTGCCATGATTCCCAAGTGGCACCTCTTAATTTCCAAATTTCTCGGCTATTTTATTTGAAATTTTTTCCCGGCTTTTTGAGCTGACATCATCACATGTGCAATTATGTCAGCTTGGCAAAATGCCCACCAGCCTCTCAGAATTGAGCCTGCCAGCGTGCGTACATTCATTTCTGGCCAGCCGCAAAGAAGAAGGAATGGAATTCATCAGTGGCGGAGTGAGGCTATGAAGAGAAATGCTGGCTGAATGGATGGAATTAAGGGCGAGGCTATGGGCTGAATGGATGGAATTAAGGTAATGAGAACTGAATGAAGAGAAGTGTGTGTGTGTGTGTGTGTGTGTGTGTGTGTGTGTGTGTGTGTGTGTGTGTGTGTGTGTGTACTCCCATCCATGTTGAGTATGAGTTTCTTCGTACATATGTTGTTTTATGAATGAATATTCAGAAGGACTATCATTCTCTGTAAATAATCATGAAAAGTCTCAGAACAGACCATAGCAGATGTCAGTCTATATAGGTGACAATGCTAAAAAACAGACAAGACAAGGATGGTTCACATTGAGTTCCTAGTGCCCCAGGTAATTAATTTCTGCCAATTATGTGTCCCTGTCTGTGTGTATGTCTGTCTGTCTGGCCAGCCTATCTTCTTGTATAACTATCCTGCCCATGTCCCTCTGTCTAAATATAAATGATTGCTCATACTGTTGAATTCTCTGCTCCACGTTAGTGCCATACATCTGGGCGAGGTTACAATTGAACAGTGACAGCTGTACCAAAATGACAGCTCAATGTTTGCAAGGGGTGGAGGTGGAGGATTACCAACTCTACAGTCACAGAAACACAAAAACTGGGACAACTGTCCTTGTTGGAGTACGTTAAAACATTGCCCCGGCAGTGACCGGGGAGTTCAGCTTCACCGAGATAGACTTGACCGTTTTTTTTCATCTCAGAATGGTGTAGAGAATTCCATTAAAACAACTATGATGGAGGATGGTTGGCTATTTGCAGGAGCGGAGGTCTGTTATGCTCCTGGTGATACATCGGATATAGTTGTAGCAGGTTTTTCAAACTTTTTCTGTCAGCATTATTGGTTGAAACCTAAGACTGAAGATCATCAATGATCTGGTTCTGAGTTATTTTCTACAAACAGCAACAAATATTTGTACATTATGTTTCTGAATTGAGAAAAAAATGAACGTGCAGATGGTATGTGACTAGATGAAACAATATTAATTCAACTCAGTTCAAATATTACTTGTGATAATCCCATCAATCACGGAATATGTGCTATCCGTTCAGCAGCTGTTACACATAAGACTGCATATGCAATAACCATATTGTGTATATATGAATATCTGTGCGTGTGCATGTGTCTGTATGTGTATATGCTAAATTGGTATCAATGAAACATCATTTAAATATCCCTGCAAAAATCTATCAGTAATATTTTATGATTATTACTCTAAAAGAGTTTTGCCAATATTTGAGTTTAAATGAAGATCGTTACTACACTGATGTGTCTTTCCGTAAATGAATGTGACAGTAGCAACTAAATGGTGTACTTCTTTAGCCAAAGTTTCTACTTTACTAGGTACATATTTTAACTGATAAATAATTCAGATTTTATTAATCTGTGGCTTTCTGAATATTTGAGGCATATCAGTGAAGGACTAAATTCACTAAATAATGAAAGGCATTTGAATATCAGACTTCATATTCTTCAGAAAATAAATGGTCACACAAAACCTTTTTTTCTAGCAATTTTCTAAGTTTATAAGATCAGTATTTGAAATCTGTTGCTGTTTTTGGGGCTGTATTCCCCCATTATTGGCTTTATCCAGTTTTTTTGTGCTAAGAGGTTGAGAGCTATGGTGAGAAGTAAGAATTGAACTCTGTATTCCCCCATTATTGTCTTTGTCCAGGTTTTTGTGTTAAGAGGTTGAGAGCTATGTAATGAGAACTGAATTCACTAAATGGTAGCCATTTGAGTTTCATTCTCCTGTCTTTCACATAACTGCTGATTTGGTATAGTGGCATGTTGCTCTGACTGTAGTGCATAGAGTCCTGGGTTCAAGGCTTTGCAGTGAAATGCATGGTGGTAACATAACATTTTACTCTAGCAACTTTCCAAAATTATATAAGCAATGTTTAAAATGTGTCCCTGGTTTTTGGCCTCTTGTCTCCCCCCAAAAAAAAACTGAAATGGAAAATAAGTGCAAGAAGCTGTGCAAGATTCCTATGGCTTACACTACTGTCATTCTATTTATATATATATATATATATATATATATATATATATATATATATATATATATATATATATGTGTGTGTGTGTGTGTGTGTGTGTGTGTGTGTGTGTGGAAGTAGACTTTTATGGTGGAAATGTTCTGAATTGGGCATTTTGTTTCATTGCCTACTGCAAAATGTTCAAACAATAAATTTAAAATGCTCTTTAAGTCTAACAAGTGTGCTGTATTATACAAGGAATATAATTTAATAAAGTGTATGTTTCTTGTTTTGTGTGCAAGGGGCCTATGATTTGAAAATATCCCAAAGGTAATCTTTATCCACCACTGACCAGATGCATTTTCTTTGGATGTAGTGTGGGTTTCAATGCTGTTTCAATAAATGTGAGTTTCAATGGCAGAGAAGTTTTAATGCTAAGTCTATTTTCATTGTGAGACAGTATTGCTTGCTTTGTTTAGCAGATGTCTATTAGTGTTTGTGCATTGTGCTATAAAATGTAAAAATAAAAAGCAGTATGCACACATTAGTGTTTATGGTAAATGAGGTGAAATAGCCAGGTAATGGGAAATTGGAATGGCTGCAGGCTGCAGAAGGACTCTGGTGCCATATTTTGGTTGTCTGTTCTTCAGTTTGCATTTGAAAGTTTGTATCCCACAATTCTATGTGAGTGGGTGGCGTTACATAATTATGTATGCAAATTTTATGTAAATCAGCATACCGATTTGTAGATATTTTTCATGGGCCTTGTCCAGATTTTTGATATTTCCAGGTTGAGAGGTATGCCTGTCACTCTAGCAACTCACCAAGATGTTATGAGAATAATATGCAAAGTATGTCCCATCTCCACCCCCATGTTGTGAAGCAATGACCAGAGTGAGTGCAGTAGCAGAGTGAGACTTATGTGCATAATAATAATGTGGCATCTGGTAATATGTGTGGCAACATTCAGGTAGTGTTAACAAACATTCCCTCCACAGGTCTATCAGATACGAAAACTGTGCCTAGAAATAAAAGATTGAAATCCTGAACTGGTACTGTTTAGTCTGGTATTGTATGGCATTGTTAGTGTTGCAGTTTCTCTGAATAATAAGGTATTACTCATTACTGTCATCCATACTGTCATACATAATAAAACTGTGTAGGAAACCCTGTATAAGAGTGTTGTAATTACAAGGTCAGATTGTAAAACCATGAGAGACTTATAGACATAAATCAGAGAAGAGATACCCAGAAAATATCGATATAGCACTCTCAGCTGTGATGTACACTGTTTTATTATAGGCAGACACAGCCATGGTTCAAATCCTGGGAGTGGTAGTAAGCTGTATGCATCATCATACCCCCAACTGTACAGATTTGTCCAGAATGTCCAGATAATTGGCCCATATCCGCTGCCTGTTACCCTGTCCCCCTGGCAAACTTTGTGATGATCTCTGCCATTTAGGCAGCATTAATGACAGATAACTGACTGTCAGACCTGCAAATATTCAGAAAATGTATATAAAAACAAACCTGTCATTGTAGCAACTCACCAAAGGTTTATGAGGGCAATAGTCAAAATATGTCCCAGTTTTACCTGCATGTTGTCAAGACTTGCCCAGAGTGTATGCATTAAGTGATTGAGAGGTATGTGCATAACATCAACCTGAAATCTGGGAATATGCATAGAAACATTCAGGTAGTGTTAGCAAATAATACCTCCACAGGTATACTAGGTAAGAGGTGTATACTGC